>NW_021620828.1:51650-125756 GCF_004785775.1 Grammomys surdaster
AAGAAAGAAAGAAAGAAAGAAAGAAAGAAAGAAAGAAAGAAAGAAAGGGAGAAAGAGAGAAAGAGAGAAAGAGAGAAAGAGAGAAAGAAAGAGAGGGAAAGAAGAAAGATAAAAATAGAGAGAGAAAGAAAGAAAAAGAAGGAAAGAAAGAAAGAAAGAGAGAGAGAGAGAGAAAGAAAGAAAGAAAGAAAGAAAGAAGAAAAAGGAGGAAGGAAGGAAGGAAGGAAGGAAGGAAGGAAGGAAGGGAGGGAGGGAGGGAGGGAGGAAGGAAGGAAGGAAGGAAGGAAGGAAGGAAGAAGAGAGGAAAGAAAGAAATGAAAGAAACTCTTAGTAAGGGATACAAACAAGACAAATGTACATTGGGAGAGGTAGAAAAAGGCTACTCCAAACCTTTATTTTTTGCTTCTAGCATTTTATAGCTTTTTTAGTAAAAAAATCTTCTATATAAGAAAAAAATTACCTCATACATAAAATGTTAAAGAAAAGGGAATTATAGCACAAAAGAGATTCAAAGTTCAAAGCAGTGTTTCATTGTGTGAGTTCATTATAAGTTTAGAGCAACAGTTTCATATGGCCTTGCTTTTCCACAGTGAAGACTTGTGATCTATTTCTTGGATCAAATGTAGCATAAATGTTTTTTCTCTGATCATTAATTTGATCCAATCCTTTTTGTTTCCCTAGTCTATGACACATAAAGGTATATAGAGCTCTATTTGCAACTTTTATTCTATAGGGCGCTTGAGAAGAGTTGTATCAATTTACAAGCTCTATAAAATCATGACCAGCAATTAGGAAATGGTCAATTCATCTAAACAGCATTACTACATGGAAGAACACCTTCATATTGATTCTGCAGGAAATTGACCCAATAGAGTGGGTAAATACCCAGGAAATCATTAAGCTATGTAATAGTGAGAGGAAAGAGAAGCAATATCTGAGTCAAAATCTCTGGGGTCGTTGCCTCTCAGAGTGTACCCATTGCAGCCACACAAAACTGTGGATGTCTTGAGAAATCTTAGTTCATTGTCAGAGCCTTTCCAAGATGGCTTCTAACAGCAACTTAAGGGAACAGGGCATGAGGTCTGGGGGCAGGGCATGCAGTGAGTTTTACTGGGACAGTTGTACAGAGACAGCTTGCAGACAGAACAAGCTAGACACAGGTAAAGACAGAACCACCCATATTTGAAAAGGAGCAAAGCATTGAGAACATATTGCCAAAGTTAGTATTAAGGTAAGCAGAGCAAATCCAGTCAGAAACTGAGAGAAGTCAGATTGAACCAATCAGCTTGGAGAAAGTTTGAGCAAGAATAGCTGAGTTAAACCAGTCAGCCAGAGCTCAGAAAGAGTTAGATTATTAGGGATTCAGGAATAAGTCTCAAATGCTGTAAACACTCTAGAACTAAACTAGATTGTGATGAATCTAGAAGCATCCAGAAATAAGCTTAGGTTAGCAGACAGAGGCAATACGCCTCAGAGATGACAATTAACTTCACAAAAATAAAAGTTATATTTACAAATACTTATTTGAAGAGACTAATTTCATCTACATATCTTTATTTTATTTATTTACCAAAAGCAGTTACTTCCACTAAAGTCTTGATCACTAAAATCCTTTCAGAAAACTACCCAAGATGTTTCTTTTTTTTCTTTCTTTCTAGGTAGGCCATGGGTGTATCTGATCATTACAAGGATAAAACCATCTAAAGAATTAATCCAAAATGAATCAGTTATTCTTACAATGATTCTGCAGGGACAAAATTCTGGTATTTGGCATTGGAAAGGACAAAGTAAGGAATTCTTGGCCTGATGGCACTAAGCAGACCCCTTAACCCTGTTCTCTGAGGAATTCCACTCTGAGCACAGCACACAGTGCTGACTTCAGAGATACTCACCTGATTGTGGTATATTCCCCAAATTATGAGTTCATCATTTAGGGAAAGATGCTGAACACTGTGAGATTCAAAGACAAACTCGCCAACTTTCACTTGAGTTTTGGGAACATTCAGCGGAGACTGGTAATTAAAAATGTCAAGTTTGGTTGCCGAAACTTCCTTGTTCACAAGGTTCTCCTCATTGGAGCTTCTCCCAAGTTGGCCCTTTTGTAAGAATGGATGAAGCTGAAATAGAAAATAATGTTCGAAACTTGCACTAAAAGTCATTGAGATGCAAATAAACCCGGTTACTTTAACTGTCCTTTCTTTCACTCACTGTATGTTCCTTTGCCTTTGATTTTTCTTCCATTAATAAACATTTATCATAAGACTAGTGGATGCTATATGAAAGAATTAGCATAGTCATATGCTATTTACCAACACTATCACCACTATTCAAATTTGAAAACTGAACTTTTCTCAGTTACTCAGTGATGAAAGGAATGCTCTGTCCACCAGATTCTAATTTTTTATGAAAAGTAAGAAAAATCTGAATGTGGTATTTTAAACATTTGCAGAATAGCTCTTTCAGAAAAATCAAAATATTTTGACAACTATAAATTGCTTGAGAAAATTCTAGTAAAATAAAAATTTCAGATTTTATAAATAAGGAAGAGAAAGGAGAACACACATGGTATAGAAACTCAGAGGATCATGTGATGGAGAACTTCAAAGACAGATGGGAGTCAAAGAGAATAGAGTGGAGTAAGTTAACCAAAGCCGAAACTATATAACGAAGTCACACACATAGCTACATCTTTAAGCTAGTTAGAAAGAAAATATAATTTAAAAAGAATTTGGACATAGGTATTACACTTTATTTTATACAAAAAAAAATCCCTGTGGCCATTAGGAAGCCACCAAAAGACCCCAAGACTATGGACTATGCAGGTTATGATGATTGCCCTGGGTTACATGGAAGAATCAGACAGGAAGATCCTATTGCTGAAGACACCACACACCTTGACTTCAGGACACAATAGTGAGGATGGAACTAAGGTGAAAACTTTCTCCCTGTTGTCTGTTCTGCTTCTCTGTCTGTCTGGCACATTTCACACTGGCAGAAGCTGAACTGAAAGCTTCTGGCGAAGAAAAGTCAGCAGAGGCCTCTCCCAACTGTGGACCTTGCATTCTATAATACCAACTTCCCAGACACGAGGTGCATACTGGAAAACAACTGGCACAACTATTATGAGAATACACAACTGCTAATTGATTGTATTTGAGGACTTCTTTAGAAAAGAGACTCATGCCTGTTTCTGCAAATCTATTCACTATCCATGTCTGAGGAGATCACAAGTCCTATGGCTGAGCCTACTTCTTTTGTTTGGCTAAGAAGACACATTATTGAATTGCCTCATGATTATTTACATACATAGAATTGTGCTATTGTCAGATTATATCTGAGAATCTTCTCTTTGTGAAGAATATCAGTGCTTGAGGAAAAAATGATCATTGAGTGCTGATACTGAAATGAGACAGCCATGTAACTGTTCCCAAAACACAGAAGACATTGTGAAAGAGGGGATAGAGAGAATGCAAGAGCAAGATTCTGGGGAGGAGGTCCATGAAATGCTGTCTTTTAGCTGTGACATGGTCATGCCACTCATAAGCTTATGGCAGTTAAGTTTGCCTCTATAGAACCAGCACAAGACTGAGCCAATAAAAATGTTAAACCACAGAGGAGGGAGGGGCTTATGGGATCCGGCTCCTCATATGAGCCATGTTAGAAACTGAGGGATTCTGAAGGAAAGGAAGTCACTGTGGTCAGAAATGCCATCACTTCTGTATTCCTTCTGCCTCATTGGATAGCTGAATACTCATGTACACATGAAAGACCCTGTGGGTCATAAATCCAGTCAGTCATTGGGAAAAAAAAAAAGACATGACTGCAGCATAGGGACATGGTGGGAGAATGGAGGGTCTGTGAAGATGAGAGAGGTAAGGGACTGAGGGAAACGGTGTGAGCAGAAGGTATATGTACTGGTGTGCTTGTATGTAACTGTCTAAGTATACATTATTTTAATAGACCATATAGGATAGATATAAAAATGACTACGTCTAACCTTATAATTTAAATTTTAAAAAGAAAAACAAAAACAAAATTCTCTGAAAAAATAAGTGAAAAATATCCCTTCCTTAGAGAGGAGGATGATTTACTTTTTCAGATTGAATCAACAAAATTGTCCTCTTAAAGTGAAGAAAAAATGAATATGATCGGAGATTTAAAATACACAGGAATAAAATTTTGTTCATATTCCAGTCTTATAGCAATGATAAAGAAAACTTTCAGAGAAAAAAAAAACTGTATACGCTAGAAAATGAAACTGACATAGAGACAAGAACAGCAATGAAGCAGAATATCATAGGAAAATTGAGCATTGTATTTTCTTTATTTTTCTAATATGATAAAATCTGCTGAAAACCACAAAATGAATACAATACCATGTGGCTATGTCTTTAGATAAATGAAACACTTTACAGCACTGTTACAACAAATAGAAAACAGGAAACAGAAGGGTTGGAGAATCTGCCAGCATTGCTGGCAAGCAGTATTTTGAAGTAGGTCTTGAACATATTTAAAAAAAAAAACACCAGAATTTTTTAAATATAGCTGATATTCTATGAGAAAAACTAGAATAGAAATATTCAATTAAGTCTAAAGAATCAGATAAAGAGAAGATGACACAAAGGTGTCAACTGTCCCCAAATAGAAAATTCTCACATGATATTCATTATTATAAAGATCAATAATCATTTTAAGGTGAGTTCACTAAATGCATGAATTTACAACAGAAACAAATTGGAGTAAAACACTATACTCAACCAGACCAACAAAAAGCTGCTAAGACATGACTGTGTGCTAGTTAACACAAAATCCACAGGGAATGTCAGTGTCCCTGACAAATGTCCAGGAAATATAAGACTCTGGGAAAGAACAAATTTAATAGAAATAAACTAGGGATAATAGTAATAGAACAAGGAGAAAATACCAGCTCAAAGGCCGTTTCATTAACACAATCAAAAAAAGAAAATTTTCCTAATGCCTAAGAAAATTCATATAAAGGTATACAGAACACCAAATAGATTGGACTAGAAGATAAACTCACTTTGCTCTATAATAATTAAAACACTAAACATATAAAACAAAGAAAAAATAATAAATGCTTCAATGGAAAAAGACCAAGTAACATTTACAGTTGGACATATTCAAATTGCTCAAACTTCTCAGTGGAGACACTAAAAGCCAGAAAGATCTACGCACTTGCACTGCAGACTCTAAGATACCATAGATGCCCGATCACTATACCCAGCAAAACTTTCAATCACCATAAATGGAGAAAAAAATTTATTCCATTATAAATTCAAATTTAAATATCTATCCACAAATCCAGCACAAGAGACGTACCTGGATACATGATTAACTCAAAAAAATTAGTAGCCTTCCTATATACAAATGACAAATAGACAGAGAAAAACTCAAGGAAACAAAGTATTTTTGGGTAGCCAAACCAAGGAAGCAAAATTAGTATGAAAAAAGTTTAAGTCTTTGGGTAAAAAAAAAAAGAAGATATCAAAAGATGAAAATATCTCCCATGCTCATGAATCAGTAGAATTAACATAATAAATGGTAAAAAAAAAGAAGAAAGAAAGAAAGAAAAAACTTCCAGAAGTACCCCCATCCCTAATTTTAAAGTGTATAAAAATGTTACAGTAATAAAAACCACAAAGTATTCTCTTAAAAACAGACATGTTGAGCAATGGAAATGAATTGAAGACCAAGACTTAAATCCAATCACCTATAAACACCTTATTTTTTATAAAGAAGCCAGAAATATACAATGGAAAAAAGATAGCATCTTCAAAAATGACGCTGGTCTAAATGGATGTCTTCATGTTCAAGAATACTAACAGATCCATAATAGCCCTGTGCAAAAGTCAAGGCCAAATGATGATCACAACATTAAAACAGACTTGAGGGGACACTGAACTTGATGGAAGAAAATGTAAAAAATAGCTTTGAAAATATTTATAACTGTCTATATTATGAATGCTAATTACATCCTCCCAAAAAAAAAAAAACACTATTTACATGAGAATGTCTACATGCAAATAGCTTCTGGGAACCTGTCCCTTGATTCTGATTGGTAAATAAAGATGCTGAGAGCCCATGTCTGAGCAGGGCAGACCGTGTTGAGACCCTTAGGATTCCCTGGCTAGGGATAGGGAAAAAAAGGAGAAAGAGAACCACCACGCCAGGAGAGGTAGGGAAGAAAAGATGCCTTGACTGAGAAGGTTCAGGATGGAGAGCTGCCATGTAAGAATTAGAGAGAGTACAGCCCCAGAGGGCTGCTCAACTGGGTCCAGAGCAGCCAAGGTAAAATGCAAAATGCAATAAAGGAAAACTCAGGATAATTGGAGGGAGGTGGATTATATAAATGGGGGTTAGGAGATGGCACAAACATTGAATTGTTTAAGGCATAGTATAAAGGCTGAGTTTGTGTCTTTCATTTGAGAACCCAGAGCTTTGGGAAAAGTAGTGTGGAGTGTGCTGCCAAAATTTATTTAATTATTTTAATTCAACACATGCTAGCACAAGAGACAACTTTCTAAACAGAACACTGATAGGTCATGAATAAATGGGACCTCATGACACAAAAAGGCTTGTTCAAGGCAAAGGACAACTTCAATAGATTAAAATGGCTGTCAACAGAATGGAAAATAATTTTTACCAACTCTAAATCTGACAGACAGATAATATCCAAACTACATAAAGAACTGGAGACACCTGGTATAAACAAACCATCAGTCCAATTTTGAAAATAAGGTACGAAGTTAAACAAAGAGTTCTGAATAGAAGAATCTCAAAGGAGTGAGAAACATTTAAAAATAATATTCAATATCCTTATCCATTAGGGAAATGAAAATCAAAACTACTTTGAGCTTCCATCTTACACATGTCAGAATGACTAATATCAACAGTAGAAGTGGCAGTCATGATGGTG
Organism: Grammomys surdaster; assembly: GCF_004785775.1. Lineage (NCBI taxonomy): Eukaryota > Metazoa > Chordata > Mammalia > Rodentia > Muridae > Grammomys > Grammomys surdaster. The sequence goes on from NW_021620828.1 coordinate 58,588, forward strand.
AGGATGTGCAGCAAGGGGAACACTCTTGCATTGACAGAGGGAATGTAATCTTGTATAGCCACTGTAGATATCAATATGGTGCCTGTTCAGAAAATTGAGAATCAATCTACCTCAAGACCCAACTATATAATTCTAAGAGTGTGCCCAAAGGATACTACATCTTACCACAAGGACAGTTGTTCAGTTAGTTCATAGTGGCTTTATTTAAAATAGTAATGATGGATATGGAACCTGAATTGGCCATCTTCTATAATAGGCAAGGCTCCCAATGGTACACCTGGGACATCAACCCATTCACAAAACCTTGTACCCAGTCTTTCTTGACTGCAAGATGTGCTGGGGCAATGGGGCTCTACATCTGTGGGAGTGACCAAGCAATGACTGGGCTAATTTGACTCTCAAGCCATGAGAGGCAACCCACGAAAGAAAATGCATGGACAACCGGGAACATGAGGCTGGGTGGCTCAGAGACCTAGAGTAGAAGCAAACAGGAACAAGTCAAAGATCAGATTCCTAAGGATATTCTGCTAGAGTCATAGAGCAGTGCTTAGTCCTGTGTTCATTAGAAAGATTTCAACTTGCAGCAGAGGGGAGCCTGTACAGCCCAGATGTCTTCAAACTCATGATCCTTCTCCTTTAGCCTCCCATAGGCTGGAGAACAGTCCTGGATGATATTGTCTACCCTGATAGAAGCTATGTGTTCTTCGAGGATATGTTAATCAAAACAAAACAAGTTATTGACCTCAAATGTACCTAAAATCCCTTAAAATATGCCATATTTATACTTCTTCAAGTCTCTTGTATTGTGTATTATAATTACTTCACAAAATATTAAAAGTGTTAATAAAAAAGATGTCATGATTAAATATCATATTTATTATTGTTTGAAAGTGCTTAAACTAGGAAACCATTTTTCAACATCATTCACATGTTGTTTTCTGAAAGAAATATTAGCTCAAGGATGCTTCTGGTTTCTGTCTGTGCCTGGAGCTGACCCTGTGCCACAGTGCTCCATATCCAAATATCTCTGGGAGAGAGCTCATCTCCTAGGTGTGCAGGTACATCTGTGAGCACAGGTAACACCAACATTTCTGTTCGAATTTCTGGCCCAAGAGGGACCAGGCCAGAGTTATCAGGACACAGGAAACCAGGAACAGCCAGAGATAGGATCCCTCAAGTTTCCATCTGTGACCCAGAGCTGAACATGTACCATAGCTCACCATATCCAAATTTATCCAGGAAAGAATTGGTCGCCCAGGAGTACTGACACACAGGCTTGCAGAAGGATAGGACAATGTCAGAGATAACAAGACTTACTAACACCAGAGATATCCAGATGGCGAGAGACAATGGCAAGAACAGAAACATAAGCAACAGAAATCAAGGATACGTGGCATTATCAGAACCCAGTACTCCCATAACAGTGAGCCCTGGATACCCCAACACACCAGAAAAGCAAGACTCTGATATAAAATCACATCTCATGATGATGATAGAGGACTTTAAGAATGAAATGAATAACTCCCTTAAAGAAATTCAAGAGAACACAAATAAATAGGTAGAAGTTTAAAGAGGAAACACAAAAATCTCTTAAAAAATTATAGGAAAATATAACCAAACAGGTGAAGGAATTGAACAAAACTATCCAGGACTGAACAAATGGAAATAAAATCAATAAAGAAATCACAAAAGGAGACAGCCCTGGAGATTAAAAAAAAAATCTATGAAAGAGATCAGGGACAGAGATGCAAGCATCATCCAGGGAATACAAAAGATAGAAGAGAGAATCTTAGGTGGAGAAGATACCAGAGACAACACTGACACAACAGTCAAAAATTGCAAACTGCAAAAAGCTCCTAACCCAAAACATTCAGGAAATCCAAGACACAATGCGAAGAACAAACCTAAGGATAATAGGTATAGACGAGAGCAAAGATTCCCAAATTAAAGGGCCAGTAAATATCTTCAACAAAATTATAGAAGAAAACTTCCCTAACCTAAAGAAAGAGATGCCCATAAACACACAAGAAACCTACAGAACTCCAAATAGATTGGACCAGAAATGAAATTCCACCTGTCACATAATTATCAAAACACCAAATACACAAAACAAAGAAAGAATATCAAAAGCAGTTGCCCACTCTCTCCATACCTATTCGATATACTACTGGAAGTCATAGCCAGAGCAATTAGACAAAAAACGGTCAAAGGGATACAAATTGGAAATGAAGAAGTCAAAACATCACTATTTGCAGATGATATGTTAATATATTTAAAGGACCCCAAAACTTCCACTAGAGAAATCCTAAACCTTATCAACAATTTCAGGAAACTGGCTGTATATAAAATTAACTCGAACAAATCAGTAGCCATCCTCTATTCAAAGGATAAATGGGCTGAGAACAAAATGGAAATGACACCCTTCACAATAGTCACAAATAATATAAAATATTTTAGTGTGACTCTAACCAAACAAGTGAAAGATCTACACAACAAGAACTTCAAGTCTTTGAAGAAAAAAATTCAAGAAGACCTCAAAAGATTGAGAGATCTCCCATGCTCAAGGATTAGCGGGATTAACATAGTAAAAATGGCCATCTTGTCAAAGGCAATCTACAGATTCAATGCAATCTCCATCAAAATTCCCACTCAGTTCTTCATAGAGTTAGAAAGAGTAATTCTCAAATTCATTTGGAATAAAAAAAAATCAAGATATCAAAAACTATTCTCAACAATAAAAGAACTTCTGGGGATTCACCATCCCAAGCTGTACTACAAAGCAATAGTGATAAATACTACATGATATTACTACAGTGACAGGCAGGTAGATCAATGCATAGAATTGAAGACCTAGAAAATGAACCTTCGGTCACTTGACCTTTGATAAAGGAGCTAAAACAATACAGTGGAAAAAAGACAACAGTTTTCAACAAAAGGTGCTGGTTCAACTGGAAGTCAACATGTAGAAGAATGCAAAACAATCCATTCTTATCTCCCTGTACAAAGTTCAAGTCTGAGTGGATTAAGGACCTACACATAAAACCAGATACACTAAAACTAATAGAAGAGAAAGTGAGGGAAAGCCTGGGACACATTGGCACAAGGGAAATTTTCCTGAGCAGAACATCAATCCCTTATGCACTAACATCAACAATAGACAAATACCTCATAAAATTACAAAGCTTCTGTAAGGCAAAGGATATTGTCAATAGGATAAAATGGACCCAACAGATTGAGAAAAGATCTTTACCAATCCTACATCCTATACAGGGATAATATCCAATATATACAAAGAACACAAGAAGTTAGACTACAGACAACCAAATATCCCTATTTTAAAATGGGGTACAGAGCTAAACAGAAAATTCTCAACAGAAGAAACTCGATGGCCGAGAAGCACCTAAAGAAATGTTCAACATCCTTAGTCATCAGGGAAACGCAAATCCAAACTACCCTGAGATTCCACCTGACACCACTCAGAATTGCTAAGATCAAAATTCAGATGACAGCAGATACTGGCAAGGATGTGGAAAAAAAGGAACTCTCCTTGATGGTTGGTGAGATTGCAAGCAGGAACAAATGCTCTGGAAATCAGACTGATGGTGTCTCAGAAATTTGGACATAGTACTACCAGAGGATGCAGCTATACCACTCCTGGGCATATACCCAGAAGATGCTCCAACATGTAACAAGGACACATGCTCCACTATGCTCATAGCAGCCTTATTTATAATTGCCAAAAGCTAGAAACAACCCAGATGTCTCTAAACAGATAAATGGATAGAGAAAATGTGGTACATTTATGCAATGAAATGCTACTTAGCTATTAAAAACAATGACTTAATGAAATTCACAGGCAAATGGATGAAACTCAAAAATATCATCCTTAGTGAGGTAACTCAGTGACTAAAAGAACACACATGATATGCACTCACTGATAAGGGATGTTAGCTCAAAAGTATGAAATGTCAAGATAAATTTCACAGACCATATGAAGTTCAAGAAGAGGGGAAACCCACTGAGAATGCTTTATTGTTTCTTAGAAGGGGAACCAAATACTCACAAGAGGAATTACAGAGATAAGGTGTGGAGCAGGGACAGAAGGAAAGTCCATCCAAAGACTGCCCCACCTGGGAATCCATCACATATACAGTCCCCACACCTGGATGCTATTGTGGATGCCAGGAAGTGCTTGCTGACAGGAGCCTGATATGGCTGTCTCCAGAGAGGCTCTGTCAGAGCCTAACAAATACAAAGGCAAATACTTACAGTCAACAATTGGACTAAGTGTGGGTTCCCTGATGGAGGAGTTGGAGAAGGGACTGAAGGAGCTGAGGGGGTTTGCAACTCCATGGGCAGAGTACCAGTGTAAACCTGCCAGACCCCCCAGAGCTCCTGGGGACTGGACGACCAACCAAAGAGTACACATAGAGGGACCCATGACTCTGGTCACATATATGGCAGAGGATGGCCTTATTAGACGTTAGTGGGAGGAGTGCGGCCGGAGCACGAGGTGGCTTGATGCCCCAGTGGAGGAGAATGCCAGGGAAGGTAGTCTGGAGTGGGTGGGTTGGTGGTGGAGAGCAGGGGGAGGGGTGATGGGATAAGGAGTTCTGAAGGAGAGGCCTGGAAAAAGGATAACATTTGAAATGTAAATAAAGAAATTATCCAATAAATGAAAAAAAGGAAATTTTAGCTCAACTTTAAACAATGTGGTTTACAATGTGGTTTTTTTCTAATTCTATTTCTTTATGCTATGTTATGCTAATAAAATAAACACGAATTTTTTGAGGAAAGAGAAAGTAGTATAAAGAAGCATGTTAGCATAAGAAATACTTTTCCAACACTAATGATGATAGATCATGAATCAAAATGCAGAAATTACAAGCCAGGGCCCAACACCCTAGGAAAATATAAGAACAACTATTGTTACCTTCCATGGGAGAGGAGCCTGGAGGACACTTTTATTATGTGAGTCTCCTTCCACTCTGAGTGACAGCTCCTCATGCAGTGCCTGGGCAATGGCATATACAGCAGCATGGACTTTGTAGCTCAAGGGTGAGGTATTCATATCCCAAAGATGCAGAGGTCGTGTGCTCAGGCTGCCATTTTGCTCACATTGACTCAGTTCCCTGACTCTGTTCTGATGGAAACGTGGACATTCAAATATGATCGACCACACATCCTGGATAAAGATATCATGAGGGTATTTTCTAGGTTGAACACTTCTGAGAAAATCCTTGAATCCCAGAATTTCATCCACGTGAACTGAAAATAATATTCCTGCACTGAAGTGTGTATAAACAAAATTTTGTTCAAAGGGTAATGCAGAGATATACCAATCAGAAGTTGTGATCCAGACATTACCAAAAGGTCTATACATAGTGAGGATAGGGAAAAACGTTTCAAAAGGATTTGTGATACCAAATGCAAGCATCACACGTGGCAGAGGGACTCTTTCCATAAAAGCTTGCCAGTATGCTGGGCTCTCAGGTTCTCTACCCTTTTCTGCAAATGCAACACAAAGTCCATGTTTGGTCATCTCTTCTGTGATGTCCATAACAAAGACTTCTCCACTCATATCATCTGGAACCAACAGACCAACCCAGACCCAAGAGAAGTATAGCAGCAGTTGAATAATTCCCTGATGCAGAGCTGTGGTGTGCGTAGGAAACTGGTAAGGAGGCTGGAGCTGGACTCCGGTCCCAAGACTCTGGTCAAAAGGAGCATAGCTGATCTAAACAGAAAGAAAGTTACAACTCAAGTCAAGACAATTAGGTTTATTGTCATGTGATTTGGTTTACCTTGTCTGTTTATTCACTCTAGGAGAAATTAAACAGTTAAATAACATTACTAAGAAATACCAATTTGTTACCTACGTCACTTACTACTCACTATGTACATGAAATTTATCTTAATCATTGAGAATTTATAGAACATACCAAAAAGGGCCATGGAGTGTCTATCTCCTGATCTCAGTTAAGGCAATACCTGTCAAACAGGAGCATTTGCAAATCTGTCACTTCCCATACCAATACATTCACCTTCCTGATAATGAAAGTGGAGAAACATTAACACAAAGGCCCTTTTACTTGAAGTCACAAATACATCACTAATTAACCAATAAACAGGAATCTGAGAAGCATTGTAAAACCCACTAGTGAAGTCTATATTTGGCTAGAAGTTCCTATGTATTTGTCTTTCTGTAATGCTAGCTTCGTAGTCAACTAACCTAAAATAAGCTTGCTTAGATTAGAAGGCTGACTATCGACCACAATGCTTGTTGTAAAGTCTCTCTTTTAATAGGACCCTCTGGTCACTCCCATCACATTACTATCCTTTTTAACAGAAAACTTGAGTTGAGTTGTTTACACTGTATTCCTATGCACTTTAGGGCATCTCCTCTGGGATGCAAGGGTGAACTAAATCATTAATTACCTAATCTGCTATATCCAATGACAAATCTCCAAATTCACTGCACTTAATCTAATATTGGCATGAAACAATGCTTTTCCTTAAGACGTGCTCTTTAATGAGTTCCTGGATTCTTTCTTTAGTCAAGGAACGTATTTCCAAGGTTTGGCCAACACTATCAGTCTGCCTTACAGAACCTTCTATCTCTCTCTACACTGGTGGTATCAGAATATCCTCCTGTCCCATGGCTCAGACTGGGAATAGATCCCCTTTCCACACATATTCCCTAAATAATAATCTCCTAAAATCAGAAGCCCACTCGGTCATGCCCTAATGTACGGTTCATAACCTGGGTTTATGCACTGTTTTCCCCAGGCATCTGAGTTTAGATCCTTAGTGAACATTTCACTTATTAGTTCCAGTATCATGATAATTGAATAACTAACTCAATAGATGTTAATTGATTGGGGAAGAGGGGTGGACGGGGAGAAGGAAAAGGAATAGGAAGCAAGGAATCATGAAATGGAGCAAACATGAATACTTTGAGGAAGGAAACAGTAGCATAAAGAAATATTTAATATCTAGTAAACACATAAAAGTAAGCAATTTAAATAGATGACACATCACAGTACAGAATTTATTGTAATAAACACTGATAATGAGTCCATGAGTCCCATGAAACTAAATTAAGTAGTAAAACATAATTTAAATTATGTTTTATTAATTAACATAAATATGTTAATTTAACATATTTCTAAAAATCTGAGTGAACTACTTTTAAACCATATATTAAAAATATATATATCTGAAGTGTGACAAATTACATTCCAAAGATATGACAAGGGTCTGTGGTGGAGAGACCTGTTGTCCTGCAGACAGGACAAGTCCAGGCTTCTTTCTGGCCTCCAATCCAGGTGTTGCTCTCAGAAGATGCTGTTACTCAAGGACGTGGGCTGAAGAGCTTTACTTTGTCACTCCCTATGACTCAGGAGAGAACTGACTGTCTCCCACTGACCTACTGTGGAGGCTGAGAATGGGGAGGAACAGCCCCTCACAGAGGCTGCAGCACATGGACAGGCCTGTGTGAGGCTGCCTCAGGAGACAGGTGTGGAAATGGAAGATCACGATGATAACAAACTGAAGAGTTAGGAGGAGGCTTGGCTCAGGCGGTTTATGGAGGGAGGACTTAGTTCACTGTCTTGCTGACTAGGAGCTGACCTCAGACTCAGACTGTAACTGTGGAGTCTGATAGGCCAAGCCTGAGGGGACGGGAGAGTAAACTACAGTGCTATACATGCATGAAGATGTCATGACAAATCCATTATTTTGTAAGATACATGCATTATATATGTATACAATCATGATGCTGAGGAGGTGGCTCAAGGCCTGCATTAGAATTTTCAGCATCCCCATAACAAGTCAGACACTCTGTGTGTGCTTGTGCCCTAACATAGCAGGACAGAGACAGGTAAATCCCTAGAGCCTGCTCACTCCTCAGCTCAAAATCTCAAGCTTCCAGTTCAGTAAAAGACCCTGATTGGAGGCAGCAGTGTAGAAAGTGATGGAGGAAGACTGTTTGACCTCGAGATGTACTGACATGCCTACCTGCACAGTCCTGATACACTCCATATGTGTCACACATATCATACAAACATGCACACACACACACACGAAAATGGGCACACACATATACATATACACTTATGGACACCCACAAGGACACACATCTGTGCCTGCACACAGACACACATATGGTCAAACACAAGCACACATTCATGCACACACACACACATACATTCACAGACATGTAGGCACACACATTGAAAGAGAGAGGGAGATTGAGAGAGACAGTGACATAGACGGAGAGGGGGGAGGGAGACTAAGCGAGAAAAAGAACAAGCAACTATGGCACCTCCATGAAATGATAATTCCTCAGTACTAGATATCAAAGAGAATAAGAAAAATGATATCAAAGCAGATGTCAGAGTTCCTTTGTTGTGTAGAGTAAACAATATTCACAAATATTCACAAGCAAAGCTCACATAAGCAAGTGAATATTAGTCAAAAAGTACAAAATTACTTTTAATTAGAATTAGCCAAAAAGACGGGGCACCCAGTGGAGGGATGGGGTCACTAAATGATCCTCAATATTTGTCTGAGAACTCTTCTTGTCTAATAGAAATGCGAACAAAAATGGAACAGGGAGTGAAGGAATGGTCATCCAGTGATTAGACAACTTGGGATCCAACCCATGACTGACCACAAAACCATAACACTATTAGTGATACCATGTTGCACTTGCAGACAGGTGTCTAGCATGGCTGTCCACTGAGAGGCTCTATCAGCAGTTGACTGAGACAGACACAGATATTTACAGCACAAATATCATCCTGAGTGAGGTAACCCAGACCCAAAAGGACATACATGGTATATACACTCACTGATAGGTGAATATTAGCCCCAAAACTCAGAATACTCCCCGGTAAGGAACAGGGTGGTAGGAGGAACCTCCAAAGACAAAATTGGGATGATGACATTTGCTGCAGTAACCAACAGAAATTGGGATGATGACATTTGCTGCAATAACCAACAGAGGAGCCATAGAACCTGAAGAGAACAACTCGAGAAGATAGATATGGCCACCAGTTGAGGGATGGAGCCACACATCCATCTCAAATTTTTTAACACAGAATTGTTTCTGTCTAAAGGAAACTTGAGGGCAAAAAAATGGAACAGAGACACAAGGAAAGGCCATCCAGAGGATGCCCCACCTTGGGATCTATCATATCTGCAGACACCAAACACCGAAGCTATTGCTGATGCCAAGTACTTGCAGAAAGGAGCTTGTACAGCTGCTCTCTGAGAGGCTCTGCTAGCACCTAACTGAGACAGATGCAGATATTAACCATTGACCTGAGCCCAGGGACCCCAGTGGAAGAGTTAGGGGAAGGACTGAAGGAACTGAAAGTGATTGCAACACCATAGGAAGAACAGTTCCCATGGACTGAACCACCAACCAAAAAGTATACATAGGAGGGTCTGTGGCTCCTGCTACATAGGTACCAGAGGATTGCCTTATCTGGCACCAAAGGAAGGTGGTACGCTTAGTCCTGTGGAGGCTAGTTGCTCCAGCAAAGGAAGATGCTAGAAGGATGAGGCAAGAGGGGTGGGTGTTTGGGGAGGTACCCTCTTAGAGTCAAAGAAGAGGGGCAATGAAATGAAGATTTGAGGGAGGTGAGACTGGGTAGGGGAACAACATTGAAATGTAAACAAATAAAATAACCAATTTTTAAAAATTAATTTCATAAAATCTCATAAAAATAAAAATCTGGTCAGGCACGACGGAACATGACTTTTATCTCAGCCCTGGGCAAGCAAAGGCAGGAGGATTGCTGTAAGGCTATCCCGAACTTCATAGGAAATTCAAGACTGGACAAGTTGGCATACTGAGAATCTGTCTCAAAAATAAACAAATAGGTAAAAATTAATAATAAAAATGAATCAACATGGCAGCCTAATTCATTTTACTAAGATTTAAGTTTCTTCACTGAGGATAGTAGGAAACACTAAGGGCTGGATCACTGTTATTTGCAAACACATATATTTCTAAGTAGCCCCTCCCAAGTTTATTACTAATTAAGATGCAATTGACTTATACATGCTAGCTCTCTAGAACTGTTTATAAGAGATCATTACTGATCAACAGAAAGATTTTAAACAAAAATAAAAGTAAAAACTTTCCTGCCAACAGAGGAAAATTACGAACAGCCCAGATGTCAGCCAGAGAAAGTCTGACCCATGGTTCTTAGTAAAAATGAATCTTCTGTGGTTATCTGAGCTGATACCACAGTAAAATAGCCAGAAATATGTCCATAGTAGTTACTGTGAAGAGACATTAGCAGAATTGTTATAGTTCTCCTGTTTTGTGATGCTCTAAAACTGGATACAACAGAAACACAGTATCAACAATGGTAAAAAGCAAAGGGAATTTTTTTCATGGAGGGGTAAGAACACAGGCTGTCATTACTTTTATTTATATTTTTCAATTTTAATGTTTTAAAATTGAATTTATTCTATAAACATGATTTCATCTTATAAATAAATTCTATTTCAGAGTTTAAAATGATAACAAAAAGTAAATTATTAAGCAGTCTCATACCTCATTACTAAACAATAATTGAATTACTTAGCATTAATTACTATGCTATTATGTTTGACCTGAAGAACCCTGACTCTGCATACCTGTGGGACATTGTAGACACTTAGAACTCGGGAGATCTGAGTTGATATTCCTGTTGACATGCCTCCTATCACAGCAACCAGCTTATCAGTCTTCTCAGGCCTGCAGCTGTAGTTAGGAACTGGGGGACTCTCTCCTGAGAGCAAGGCCATAGAACTCTCCACAGCCTTGAAATCAATAAAGTCAACATTGAAGAGATAGAATCCCAGGGACATGTTGAATAGAATATTTGGGTCCTTGTTGATTTTTTCTATAGCAAAAACCATTGCCAACATGTGCTGATAATGTTTAGTGAGATGTCTAGGAGGAAAAATAGGAAAGACCGTTTTTATGTTATATTTTCAATATTAATTTTTAATTTGATGATAGCTACATCCTTTACCTCCCTCTTTCTTCTCTATGCAGTTCCTTCCATGTTACCTCTCAAATTCTGGATTTTTATTTATAACAGTCTATGTCATATTTATCTCCCTCTCTTTTCTCCATGCAGTTCTTCCCATGCTAACTCTCAATTTCTAGATTTTTGTTTAAAATAGTCTAAGACATATAAAAATATTCATGATATTCCAAGAAACAAGCAGGATATCCTATATTTAAAATGTGGGAGAAAAAGAGTCATAAAAAAGAAGGTTTGTAGTACAACTTATTATCAAATTCACAATTTTTGTTTTTGAATTTTTTTTTGAGGCAGAGTCTCACTTATTCAACCCAGGCTGACTTTAAACTCACTATGTACAATAGGTTAAGCTCAGGATCACAGAGATCCACCTGCCTCTGCTTCTCAAGTTCTGGAATTAAAGATTTGCACCACCATATACTATCAAATGTACAATTTTCACTGTTTACTGTGCAATTTGTGTCTGAGAAATTAAAATGCAGGAGTAAAGCATGTGGGAAATAGCGAACATTAAAACTGTATATTTCATGTGGTCTTCGAAAATATAATAAGCCTCAGAAAAATTCACAGTGCTGATCAACCATAGAAAGTGAAAGAAAATAGTGTCAAGTACAATGAAACAGGAAAAATAAAATGCTCTCAGTAAAATACACTAAATAAATACAAAGAAAAATTGTTTTTGACTGCAAAGTGCTTTCAACAACTTCTTACATATTTAAGAGAATTCAGCATGAGTAGTGGAGACACACAGAGACCCAGTCATGGCTGAGTAGCTATTGGCACTTGGTGGCTACTGGGGAAGGGAGACTCAGTTTCCTTAGGAGGTTTGCCCTAGCAATTTGCCTAGACTCTAGATGATGTCCTATGCCCCTGCAATACTGGCATGCCTAAATGAACTCAGGAGGTTAAAAAGTGAGAAAATGTGCAAGACAGAGAGAGGTAGAGAGACAGAGAGACCCCATAAAGTTGAAGACAGGAGAAATAGGAGGGGAAGCAGTAGAGGTGGGTGAGATCAACATACATTGTATACATGTATGAAATCCTGAAACAATAATTTTTTTAAAGAGAGAAGCCAAACACTTACCGAGAAACAAACTCTGGAGTATACCTCGTATCATTAACCATACTTCTAGTGTTTCCAGAAGTCACTCTAAGGGAAAAGAGTCCTCCAATAACAAAATGTCCATCTTGATAGTAGCCAGGAGAAGCAGGTATATTCAAGGAGAAACAAGAAATTTGTTCCTGGAATACAATAGAAACAATCAGGAGGAAGAATAATTTCATACTAACATTGATAAATAGTTAATAAAACCCAGAAATCTGTTCAGTTGAGAATCTTGGATTAATCAACCCCAATAGCACATCAACAAACTGATAAATCATGTGTCTGTCTGGTCCATGTGGATCTAGTTTATAAAGCATTGTTTTCTCCTGATAAGGGCACACCAGTATCCAAACATTCCCTCAGTTCCTGGGAGGATAATCTGCTTTGCACCTACTTAGCCCTTGATATGTCCCCTTCACAGAGTCACTGTGAGTCCCCAAGGGCTCAGGAACCTCTCACTTGGCACCTGGGAATCCTGACTCTCAGCAGGAAAACACACAATTAGAAAAGGTGTGAAGTCCTCAAAAACACCTGCAGGGTGCATACACTCACTGAGCTGAGACTTCACAAGGTCCCAAGGTAAAGGGAGACTAACCAGTTCAAGTATAATTAAGTCATGAAGGGTGATGTGAAGGAAGCATCAAAGGGCTCAGTGTTTGTGTGGGGGGGGGGAAGGATGGACCCTTAATCCTTTAACATCAATGTCATTTTAGAGTATTTCTGTGAGGCAAAGCCAAAGACTTACATTAGAAAACATTATTTCTGATCACTATATGGGGCCAAATATCAACTTGGTATTTTCATTGGATATTTTATGTATTTACATTTCAAATGTTAGCACCTTTCCCAGTTTCCCCTCTGGAACCCTCCTATCCCATTCCCCCTGCCCATGTTTCTATGAGGTTGCTTCACCACCCATGAGCCCACTCCTACCTCAGGGACAAGTTGTTCCCCTACACTGGGAAATCTAGCCTTCACAGGACCAAGGGCCTCCCTCCCATTGATGCCAGACAATGCCATCCTCTGTTACGTATGTGGCTGGAGCCATGGGTCCCTCCATGTGTATGCTTTTGTTGGTGGTTTAGTCCCTGGGAGCTCTGGAGAATCTGGTCTTTTGATATTGTTGTTCTTCTATGGGGTTGCAAACCCCTTCAGCTCCTTCAGTCATTTCTCTAACTCCTCCATGAAGGAAATCCCTGTGCTCTGTCCATTGGTTGAATGTGAGTATCTGCCTCTGTATTTGTCAGGCTCTAGCAGAACCTCTCAGGAGACAGCTATATCAGGCTCCTGACAGTAAGCACTTCTTAGCATCAGCAATAGTGTCTGAATTTGGTGGCTGCATATGGCATGGATCCCCCGGTGGGGCAGTCTCTGGATGGCTTTTCTTTCAGTATCTGTTCCACTCTTTTCCCCTGTATTTCTTTTAGACAGGAGCGATTCTAGGATAAAATTTCTGAAACACCTATGTGGACCCATCCCTCAACCAATGTCCATGCCTAACCTGTGGATATGGTCTGGACAGGTTCTCTCTCCACTTTGCTGTGTATTTCAGCTAATGTCAACCTCACTGGGTCCTGAGAGCCTCTTGCTTTCATGGCATCTGGGTCTTCCTGGTGGCTAACCCTAGTTCTCTATCCCTTAATGCTACACACCTCTGTTCAATTTCTTGACCCTCTGTACATCTCCCCTGTCTCCTCTCATATGTGATCCTGAACCCCTTTTTTTCTCTCCTCCTCCTCACTTCCTCCCAAGTCCCTCCCATTCTCTTCTTCCTGTGATTACTTTGTTCCCCTTCTAAGAAGGACTGAAGTATCCACACTGTTGTCTTAATTCTTCTTGAGCTTCATATTGTCTGTAAGGTATATCATGGGTATTCTGAGTGGTTTTCCTAATATCCACTTATAAGTGAGTACATACCATGTCTGTATTACCTCACCCAAGATAATATTTTCTAGTTTCATGCACTTGCTTGTGAATTTCATGAAGTCATTGTTTTTAACAGCTGAATAGCACTCCGTTCTGTAAATGTACCACATTTTCTGTACCCATTCCTCTGTTGAGGGACATCTGGGTTGTTTTCAGCTCCTGGCTATTATAAATAAACCTGTACTAAACCCGGTGGAGTATGTGTTCTAGTAATAAGTTGGAGCATCTTTTGGGTATCTGCCCAGGAATGGAATAGCTGGGACCTCAAGTAGTACTACATCCAAATTTCTAAGACATTGCCAGACTGATTTTCAGTGTGTATACACCTGCTTGCAATCCCACCAACAATGGAAGAGTATTGCTCTTTCTCTGCATCCTCACCAGCATGTGCTGTCACCTGAGTTTTTGATCTTAGCCATTCTGACTGGTGTGAGATGGAATCTCAGGTTTGTTTTGATTTGCATTTTGCATAAAACTAAAAATTTTGAACATTTCCATAGGTACTTCTCAGCCATTCCATATTCCTCAGTTGAGAATTAAGCCAAGAAAAATTAAAAAAAAAATCATCAGATCATAGTACAAAAGCCTTTACCCCAAAAAACTGGAAAATCTAGTTGAAGTGTGTGGGTCTGTGGCTTGCACATGGGCATGGGTCCTGTTGGGCTGAGTTATAGGTCCTGCATGTCTGCCAGGGCTCAGGGGGGGCAGAAGCTCAGGAATTTGACTGAGTTTACTCCACAGAGCACTGGGCAGACGCTGGGCTATGAGAAGCCACTGAGCTCTATACCGTATGTGTGGCAATATCTCAGTCTGAGGTCCCGCAGGGGCCGAGCTCTTGGGTCAGGGGTCTCCGGCCGAGGTGACTGGCAAGAGACTGGTGGTCTCAGACCTTGGGCAACCCAGGCACCACTAGGAGACCGCATATGGACTGAGATGAGGGACATACGGGCTGGACCTGCCCGCAGCAGAAAGGGGCGAGGAGGAGAAGCTCCAGTGGCACCCCGCAGAGTGGATAAGACTCTTGGTCAAGGCGACTTGCTTGGCTGGGTCATGGCTGGCTCGGTTAGCTTGCTTTACTTGGTAGGCCTCCATGGCTGGACCATAGAGAAGTCCTCCAGCAGGAGATTAGGTGGCTGCTCATTAGTTGAAGGCCCTCTCTACAGTTCTTCAAAGGCGGGTCCCAACTATGAGAGGAAGTCCATGGTTTTACAAGGTTTATTGTCATGACGGAAAGTGGATGAAGCTGTAGCCCGTGTCCTCAGGGTGGGCCTGAGGTTAAATATCGTTTACAAGGAGGGGGTGTCTAGGAAGGAATGCTTAATTGGCTATGCCCTCTGGCCTTTAGATATCTCATTAATATGGAGATCTCTTGAGGCTCTGGGGCCTATAGTCATGCACTTCACCTTTGCTACCTGTGCTATGTGACCTAAGACCACAAACCTTTCTTTGGGAGGATCTGTGGATAAGTGAAAGGAACCAGGGACCAGGAGCAAGGCCAAATTCCTACAATACCATTAGGGTCACCGGGGTTCAAAGCCTGTGCTTGACCAAGTACCCAGCTGACTCTCAAAGCCCACTACTCCACAGAAATGGGTAATTTGCTAGACAGATACCAAACACCAAAATTAAATCAGGATCAGATAAACCATCTAAACAGTCCCATAATCCCTAAAGAAATAGAAGCAGTTATTAAAAGTCTTCCAACCAAAAAAAGTCCAGGACCAGACAGGTTTAGTGCAGAATTCTATCAGACCTTCAAAGAAGACCTGTTGTCAATACTCTTAAAACTATTCCACAATATAAAACCAAAAGGAACACTACCCAATTCGTTCTATGAAGCCACAATAACGCTTATACCTAAACCACACAAAGACCCAACAAAGAAAGAAGACTTCAGACCAATTTGACATATGAATATTAATGCAAATATACTCAATGAAATTCTCGCAAACCGAATCCAAGAACACATCCAAATAATCATTCAACATGATCAAGTAGGATTCATCTCAGGGATGCTGGAATGGTTCAATATACAAAAATCCATCAAAGTAATCCACTATATGAACAAACTCAAAGAAAAAAAACACATAAACATCTTATTAGATGCTGAGAAAGGATTTGACAAAATTCAACACCCCTTCATGGTAAAATTCCTGGAAAGATCAGGAATTTAATTACCTAAAAATACCTAAAAATAGTAAAAGCATTATACAATAAACCAGTAGCCAACATAATACTTAATGGAAACTCAAAACAATACCACTAAAATCAGGGATTAGTCAAGGCTACCTACTCTCTCCATACCTATTCAATATAGTACTGGAAGTCCGAGACAGAGCAATTAGACAACAAAAGTAGGTCAAAGGGATACAAATTGGAAAGGAAGATGTCAAAATATCACTATTTGCAGATGATATGATAGTATACTTAAGTGACCCCCAAAATTCTAACAGAGAACTACTAAACCTGATAAATGACTTCAGCAAAGTGTCTGGATATAAAATTAACTCAAACAAATGAGCCTTCCTCTACTCAAAGGATAAACATGTTGAGAAAGAAATTAGCTAAAACACACTTTTCACAATAGTGAAAAATATAAAATGCCTTGGTGTGACTTGAACCAAGCAAGTGAAAGATCTGTGTGACAAGAACAAGTGCCTGAAGAAAGAAATCGAACTTTTGTATTTTTGACATCTTACATTATATATGCTCGTGAAATACAATGATTTGAAATATGTATACATTGTGAAAAGTAAATATAAATTTTAATTCACATAGATTTTTTTCAAACACCGGCATTATTTCAATTTATGTACTTTAAAGAACATAAATCAAAGGATATTACTAACTTTAAAAAAAGTCTCTTGTGCATTAGGTCTAATGTATTAATCTTTTGTTTTTGATTCTTTAATCCTTTTATACAGTCCAGAGTTCATCCCTCTCCTGGTCCATGCCCCAACCCCTACCCATCCCATACCTCCTCCATCCCCCTCCCATGTCAATTTTTTCTCTTTCTTTCCTTCTTTTTTTATTATTCTTTCTTTCTTTCTTTCCTTCTTTCTTTTTTATTTATTCATTTCTCTCACTCACTCATATGCTCATTCATTCATTCATTCTTCAGTGCGGACACTGTGGGAGATGGACCCTGCATCATGGTGCATGCTAGGCAAGTACTCTACCACAGAGTCACGTCTTAGCCTTTATACATCTCCAAAAGACTAAGTTTCCCAGGTTGTCCTTGAATTTGTGCTCATCCTGTCTCACTCTTCTGATTAGTCGAGGTTACATGTGTGCATCACCAAGACTGTTAACATATTTTGTTGTGAAAGTATACATATTTGTAATAGCAAATTCAGATGTGTAAAGAGATATGTCATTTGTTTATTTTTTCAAATCATATTAAATACATTCACATGAAAAATCCACTTCATCAAAGCCCTTAAGAGGGTAGGAACCTATAGATAATAATGTGTACATAGGCTTTGTTGCTTAGAACATAAAGAAAATCACAGCTTATCCTCAGCTTATTTCTTTGGGTCTGTGGATTGCAGCATGGTTATCTTTATAGCTAATATCTACATATAAGTGATATCATACCACATTTGTCTTTCTGGGATTCTGTTATCTCACTCAAGATGATATTTTCTGCTTCCATCTCTTTGCCTCTAAATTTCATGCCATTGTTTTAGCAGATGAGGAATATTCCATTGTGTAAATGTACCACATTTGCTTTCTCCATTCTTCAGCTGAGGGATATCTATGTTGTTTCCAGTTTTTTTACTTTTATGACTGAAGCTGCTATGAACAGAGTTGAGCAACTATACTTGTAGTACAGGGGAGCATTCTTTAAGTATATGCCAAGGAACTATATAGCTGAGTCCTGAGGGATAGCCATTATGTTCCAAGTTGCTTGTATCTGTTGAGACTTGCTTTGTCACTTCTCAATTTTGGAGTAGTTTCCATAATGTCCTGAGAAGAAGGTTTATGTGAAATATTCTGTATACATGTGTTAGGTCCATCTGAATCATAACATCTGTTAGCTCCATTATTTCTCTATTTTGTTTCTGTCTAGATGACCTTTCCATTGGTGAGACTGGAGTGTTGAAGTATCTCACTATCAATATCTGAGGGTCAATGTGTGCTGTGAACTTTAATAATGTTTCTTTTATGAATGTGAGAGTCCTTGAATTTAGGGCATAGATGTTGAGAATGTAAACACCATCTTGTTAGATTTTTCCTTTGATGAATATCAATTGTCTTTCCCCATCTCTTTTGATTAATGTTGGTTGAAAGTCTCTTTTGTTAGATATTAGATCAGCTATACAAGTTTGTGTCCTGTGTTCATTTGCTTGGAAAATTGATTTTCAGCCCTTTACACTGAGGAAATATCCATGTTTGATATTGAGGACTGTTTCTTGTATTCAGCATAATGATGAATACAGTTTCCACATCCATTCTGTTAGCCTGTGTCCTTTTATGAGGGAATCAAGTCCATTAATGTTGACAGATATTAATGAACAATGATTGTTAATTCTTTTTTTGATGTTGGTGGTGATAGATACTGTGTGTGTGTGTGTGTGTGTGTGTGTGTGTGTGTGTGTGTGTGCGCATGTGTCCACGCGCATAAATATATTCATAATTTCATTCTTTTGGCTTTGCTAGCATGCAATTACTTATTTATAACATTTTCTTGTATGCAGTTAATGTTCTTGGATTAAAACTTTCATTCTTGTACATTCTCTAGGGCTGGATTTGTTAATGAATATTTAAATTTATTTTTCTCTTGGCATATTTTGTTTTCTGCATCTGTGGGGATTGAAAGTTTTACTGAGTTTAGAAACCTTGGCTAACATCTGTGGTTTCCTAGAATCTGAACGACTACAGTCTTCTTCTGGCTTTTAGAGTCTCAGTTAAGAAGTCAAGTGAGATTCTAATAGCTTTGCCTTTATATGTTACCTGACAATTTTTCTTTGCCGCTTTTACTAATCTTTATTTGTTCTGTATATTTGCCTTTTTCATTGTAAGGATAGGGAGACTTTCCTTTCTGGCCCAAACTATATAATGTTCAGCAAAATTCTTCCACATTTTAGACATCCCTTTCTTTAGGTAAGGGGAATTTTCTTTCATGAATTTATTGAAAATATTTTCTGGGCCTTTGATCTGGGAAACTTTCCTTGTTCTATTCCTATTATTCTTAGGTTTTGTCTTTTCATAGTATCCTAAAATTCTTGAAAGTTTTGTGTCAGGAACTTCTTAGACTCAACATTTTCTTTGACCAAATGTATCAATTTCTTTCTATTGTATCTGCTATGCTTCAGATTTTCTCTTCCATTTCTTGAATTCTATTTGTGATGCTTGCATCTGTAATGCCTGCTTGCTTATCTACGTTTTCCATTTCCAGAATTCCTCCAGTTTGTGGTTTTTTTTATTGGTTTTATTTACATTTTCAGGTTTTGAATAGCTTTATCAATTTCATTCACCTATTTGTTTGTATTTGCTGGATATATTTAAGGGATTTAATAATTTCCTGTTTAAGTAGAATAGGAGAGATTATCTGTGGGAACCACAGAAGGAGACATTAAAAGGAAAAGGAAATAGGAAGAGAGTCTGTGAGAGAAACTACAAAACAAGGGCAATGAACAATCACAGAATTCAATAAGGATGACCCTAGCTAAGACTCCTAGCAATGGGAGATATGGACCCTGAACTGGACACTTCCTGGAAGGACAGGATCTAGAGACTGTATAGACCAGAGACCCACAATAGAAACAAATATGAATGACAAAACAAACAAACCCCACCAACAACAAAATCAAAAGTCAATAAAATTATTCCTAATGATATTCTGCTATATTCATAGATTGGTGTCTATTTCAGTTGTCATGAGAAAGGCTTCACATTGTACCTAAAGGAAACACATGTAGAGATTCATATCCAATGATTAGGAACAGCTTAGTGAATACTGAAGAAGGGGAGGAAGGAAGTATTTTAAGTCTGAGGGAACAAGTACACCATAAGAAATAATCAGAGAATTAACTAACATAGGGATCAGAGGCAGTGAACCAGAAACCAAGGAACCTGCATGGAATTGACTGAGGCTCTCTGCACATGTCACACTTGTGTAGCTTGGTCATCTTCTGGACTCCTAACAGTGAGAGCAGGAGCTGTCTCTGACTCTGTTGCCTGCCTCTGGGACCCTTTCACCTTCTGAATTGCCTTGTGTAGCCTTAGTAAAAGAGGAGGTGCCTAGTCTTACTGCACATGATATGACATGGCTGGTTGATACCCATGGGAGGCCTGCCCTTTTCTGAAAGAAATGGAAGAGGAGTGGATAGAGGTAGGGATGTCGGATGAACTGGAAGGAGAATAGGGATAATTGATGTAGAATAATTAATTGATTAAATAAAACACCAAATATACAACATTTTCTTATTACATCTAGTGCCTTTATGTCAAAATTTTAGAATGTTTATTTTGAAACAATTGTAAGACTGTTTGAATTATTCATCTCTCAAATATGCTTGTAATCATAACATAATGATAATAAAGTGTATGTATCTTACATTAAACTCTGATAATTTAGTTAGTGGGATTATCAAATCTAAGAGTTTTAGTGGAGTCTGAGAGTCTTTCAGATAAAGGATAAAGTCATCTTTAAATATGGATAGTTTGACTTCCTAATATTTGCCCTTTTCTTTATTCTTCAACTTTATACTTCTTTCTGCAGAACATTGCAAAAATTGCCACTGGGATATTAGAGATGACTACACCAGCCACTATCCAGAGGCAAAAACCACAATGAAAAGCACAAGTAAGATGAGACTGGCTTAGACAAAATGCTAGACAAGGAATTCATCATAAATGAAGGAAGGAATTAATAAGGGCATCAATATGAACCTGAAATAAATAAGGAAAGGAAAACAGAACATGAAAAGGTATGGAATAAAGATTAATGGATGGAGAGGAAAATGGATTGTACCAAGGTGTACGATTGTACAAGGTGTTCTAAGCAAATGGACACAAGAGGCAAGCTGGAGTACACATTCTAATATCTAACAAAATAGACTTTAAACCAATATTAATCAAAACAGACAGGGAAGGACACTTCATACAAATCAGAGGAAAAATACAACAAGATGATTTCTCAATTCTGAATCAAAGCCCCAAACACAAGGGCACCCACATTTTTTCTCTTTATTTTTTATTAGATATTCTATTTACATTTCAGATGTGATCTCCTTTCCCCATTTCCCACCACTACCCAGGAACCTGCTATCCCATCCCCACTCCTCCTGCTTCTATGAAGATGTGCCCTCACCCACCCACTCACACCCACCTCCCCACCCACAATTTCCCCCACACTGGGGCATGCAGCCATCACTTGACCAAGGACTTCTTCTCCCATCTATGCCTGACAATGCCATCCTCTCCTACATATACAGCTGGAAACATGGGTCCCTCCTTATGTGCTCCCAGGCTGGTGGTTTAGACCCTGAGAGCTCTGATTGGTTGGCATTGTTCCTCTACCCATGGGGCTGCAAACCCTTTTAGCTCCTTCAGTCTTCTCTCTAACTCCTCCATTGGGAACCCCATGATCAGTTCAGTGGTTAGCTGTGAGCATCCACCTCTGTATATTTCAAGCTCTGGCAGACCTCTAAGGAGACAGGTATATCAGGCTCCTGTCAGCCTGCACTTCCAGGCACTCATATCTGCCTTTGGTGACTGCACACGGGATGGATACCCAGGTGGAGCAGTCTCCAGATGACCGCTCATTCAGTTTCTGTCCCACACATTGGCTCATATTGCTCCTATAATATTTTGTTACTCTTCTAAAAATGACAAACGCACCCACACTTTGGTCTTACTTCATCATGAGCTTCATGTGGTCTGAGAGTTGTATCTTGGATATTGCGAGCTTTTCGACTATTGGGCTAATATCCAATTATCAGTGAGTATATACCATGTGTGTTCTTTTGTGATTGGGGTACCTTGCTCAAGATGATATTTTCTAGTTCCATCCATTTACCTAATAATTTCTCGAATTTATTGTTTTCTCAGTTGAGAATTCTTTGTTTATCTCTGTATCTCATTGTTAATCAGGTTATTTGATGAATTAGAGTCTAATTTTTTCAGTTCTTTCTATACATTGGATATTAGCCCTCTATCGGATGTAGGATTAGTAAAGATATTTTCCCAATCTGTTGGTGGCTATTTTGTCCTAGTGACAGTGTCTTTTGCCTTAAAGAAATGTTGAAATTTTATGAGGTCCCATTTGTCAATTCTTGATCTCAGAGCATAAGCCATTCTGTTCAGGAACATTTCCCCTGTGCCCAGTTATTCAAGGATCTTCCCCACTTTCTCTTCTATTAGTTTCAGTGTATCTGGTTTTATGTGAAGGACCTTTATCCACTTGAACTTGAGCTTTGTACAAGGAGATAAGAACTGATTGATTTGCATTCTTCTACATGTTGAACTCCAGTTGAACCAGCACCATTTGTTGAAAATGCTGTCCTTATTCTACTGTGTGGTTTTAGCTCCTTTGTCAAGATCAAGTGACCTTAGGTGTGTGGGTTCACTTCTGAACCTTCAATTCTATTCAACTGATCTTCCGACCAGTCTCTGTACCAATACCATGCAGTTTTTGTCACTATTTCTCTGTAATACAGCTTGAGGTCAGGGATAGTGAGTCCCTCAGTTCTTTTATTGTTGAGAATAGTTCTTGTTATCCTGCTTTTTGTTGTTGTTGTTGTTGTTATTGTTGTTGTTGTTGTTGTTCCAAATGAATTTACAAATTGCTCTTTCTATCTCTATGAAGAATTGATTTGGAAATTTGATGGAGATTACATTGAATCTATAGATTGCTTTGGGTAAGATGAACATTTTTACTATATTAATCCTGCCAATCCATGAGCATGGGAGATCTTTCCATCTTCTGATATCTTCTTTCAATTTCCTTCTTCAGAGACTTGAAGTTCTTGTCATAGAGATCTTTCATTTGCTTAGATTCACACCAAGGTTTTTTATATTATTTGTGACTATTATGAAGGGTATTATTTCCCTAGTTTCTTTTTCAGCCTGTTTATCCTTCAAGTAGATGAAGGCTACTGATTTGCTTGAGTTGATTTTATATCCAGCCACTTTGCTAAAGTTGTTTATCAGGTTTAGGTGTTCTATGGTAGAAGTTTTAGGGTCACTTAAATATAGTATCATATCATCTTCAAATAGTGAAATTTTGACTTCTTCCTTTCCTATCTGTATCCCCTTGACTTCCTTTAGTTGTCTAATTCCTCTGGCTAGGACTTCCAGTATATTGAATATTGAATAGGCAGGGAGAGAGTGGGCAGCCTTGTCTAGTCCCTGATTTTAGTGGGATTGCTTCAAGTTTCTCTCCATTTAGTTTGATGTTGGCTACTGGCTGCTGTATATTGCTTTTACTATGTTTAGGTATAGGCCTTGAATATCAGATATTTCCAAGACTTTTGCTATGAAGGGATGTTGAATTTTGTCAAATGCTGTCTCAGCATCTAGTGAGATGATCATGTGGTTTTATTTCTTTGAGTTTGTTAATATACTGGATTACATTGATGATTTTCCAAATATTGAACCATTCCTGAAGTCCATGAATAAAGCCTACTTTACCATGATGGATGATTGCTTTAATGTGTTTTTGGATTCGGTTTGCAAGAATTTTATTGAGTATTTTTGCATTGATATTCATAAGGGAGATTGGTCTGAAGTTTTCTTTCTTTGTTCTCTCTTTGTGTGGTTTAGGTATGAGCGTAATTGTGAGTTCATAGAACAAATTGGGTAGTGTTTCTTCTTTTTCTATTTTGTGGAATAGTTTGAAGAGAATTGATATTAGGTCTTCTTGGAAGGTCTGATAGAATTCTGTACTAAAACCATCTGGTCCTGGCTTTTTTTGGTGGGGAGGCTATTAATAACCGTTGCTAATACTTAAGGGGTTATGGGACTGTTTAGATGGTTTATCTGCTCCTGATTTAACTTTGGTACCTGCTATCTGTCTAGAAAACTCTCCATTTTATCCTGATTTTCCAGTTTTGTTGAGTATAGGCTTGTGTAGTAGGATCTGATTTTTTTTTAATTTCCTCAGTTTCTATTGTTATGTCTCCCTTTTCAGTTGTGATTTTATTAATTTGGATTCTGTCTCTGTGCCCTCTGGTTAGTCCCAATAAGGGTTTATCTATCTTGTTGATCTTCTCAAAGAACCAGCTCTATGTCTTATTGATTCTTTATATAGTTCTTTCTGTTTCTACTTGGTTGATTTCAGCCCTAAGTTTGATAATTTCCTGCTATCTACTCCTCTTGGGTGTATTTGCTTCTTTTTGTTATAGAGCTTTCAGGTGTGCTGTCAAGTTGTTAGTGTATGCTCTCTCCAGTTTCTTTTTGTAGGCACTTAGAGCTATGAGTTTTCCTCTTAGTGCTGCTTTCATTGAGTCCCACAAGTTTTGGTATAATATGTTCACATTTCATTAAATTCTAAAAAGTCTTTAATTTCTTTCTTTATTTCTTCCTTAACCAAGTCATCATTGAGTAGAGCGTTGTTCAGTTTCCATGTGCATGTGGGCTTTTAATTGTTTTTGTTATTATTGAAGACCAGCCTTAGTCCATGTGATCTTATAGGATGCAAGGGATTATTTCAATATTTTTGTATCTGTTGAGGCTGCTTTCTGACCAATTATATGGTCTATTTTGGAGAAGGTACTGTGAGGTGATGAGAAAAAGATATATGCTTTTGTTTTAGGATGAAATGTTCTATAGATAGCTGTTAAATCCAGTTGGTTCATAATGTCTCTTAATTTCACTGTATCTCGGTTTAGTTTCTGTTTCCATGATCTGTCCATTGCTGAGAGAGGGGGTTGAAGTCTCCCACTATTATTGTGTGAGGTGCAGTGTGTGCTTTGAGCTTTAGTAAACTTTCTTTTATGGATGTGGGTGCCCTTGCATTTGGTGCATAGATGTTCAAAATTGAGAATCCATCATGGTAGATTTTTCCTTTGATAAGTATCAAGTGTCCTTCCTTATCTTTTTTGATTACTTTTTGTTGAAATTCTTTTTTATTTGATATTAGAATGGCTACTACAGCTTGTTTCTTGGGACCATTTGCTTGGAAAATTATTTTCCATCCTTTTACTCTGAGGTAGTGTCTGTCTTTGTCACTGAGGTGCATTTCCTGTATGCAACAAAACACTGGGTCCTGCTTACTTATCCAGAACACCAGTGGGTCAGGTTCTGAGATCACTAATTGATAAATGGAAACTAATAAAGGTGCAAAGCTTCCGTAAGGCAAAGAGCACTGTCAATAGGACAAAATGACAGCCAACAGATTAGAAAAGTGTCTTCAACACCTCTATATCTGACAAAGAGCTAATGTCCAAAATTTACAAAGAACTCAAGAAGTTAAACAACCCAAATAACCCAATTAAAAACAGGACATAATCCTCAACAGAGGAATCTCAAGTGGCCAAGAAAAAGTTAAATAAACATTCAAATTCCTTAGTCATGAAGGAAATGCAAATCAAAACAACTCTGAGATTGTACCTTACATTGGTCAGAATGGCTAAGATTAAAAACTAAAAGGATAACACATGCTGGCAAGGATGTGGATCAAGAGAACACTCTTCCATTGCTGGTGGGAGTGCCAACTTGTACAGGCACTTTGGAAATCAGTGTGGCAGTTTCTCAGAAAAGTGGGAATAGTTCTGCTTCAAGACCTAGCTATACCACACCTGGGTGCGGGGCGCCGCCTCGCCCGCCGATAAGGAGAACGCCACTCTCAGGATTCTTCTGACAGCAGTTTTATTGTTACAGCTCTTTTAGTGTTACAGCTCTCTTAGATGGTAGTGTTACAGCTCTCTTAGATGGTAGTGAGGCGAGGGACGCCAAGCCCCAAAAGCTTGTGGCTTATATAGAGCTTTAGGAGATGTGCCACACACTCATTGGCTCTTATGATGTCGCCAAATTAGCATACTGGTTTTTGCGCCTTGCGCAGGCGCACATTCAAGCAAGGCTCGCAAGAAGAACCAGGAAGCACGAAACAGGCGCCATGTTGCTATGGCGAACGCGGCTCCTAACATCTGCCCCTTTTTTATTAAATTGCTGCAACAATTTTCCAACTGTTATTTCGCCGATCAAGCCCACCGTTCTAGCACTAAGGCATTCAAGGCAGTTAAACAGTTGTGAGACCCTCCACACTTATCTCCCGTGCAATGGGAACCCGAGCCCTGGGAAGTGTGGAGGACTACCACTCAGGATTCCTGGTGCAATGGGAACACGAGCCCTCAGGGTATCCCATTGAATGATAGTGTCTCATTGTTTAAGCATATTCAACCAAGCTTGAGGGGATGTTCCCTGCTCTAAGGCAAGCAGTGCTTGAGTGATAAGTACTTTATCTCTACGATGTTGTTTTTTAAATTTGCAGAGCAACAAGAGTGTGATCAGCACTCCCCCAAAGATCATACAGCCAAACATTCCCACCCCCACCCACTCCTTAAAAAAGGAGAAGGCGGACGTGAGCCAGGAAGTGAAGTCTTCAACATCAATCGGGTTTATTCTGGTCCCATTCAAAACAGCAATCGTGAGCAGGAGTTCTTCTTGTAGCTCCTCAGCCTGTTGTGACCAATTTCCTTGTAAAAAATTAGATAATTTAGTACTTTCTGTAAAAGACTCATTGTTATATTTCAAGGGTGTGATACACATGTGTTTAGTATGACTTACACAGCTTACTTGAAGAATATCAGCAATTTCTTCCATTTTGCTTTGTAATAGATCTATTCGCTGATTAGCAAGCAGTATCCCAGAAATCAAATGGCTATTCATTTTATGCTGTTTTACCATAGCATCTGCCGAGGCATTCACTATATTATTTATTGTTTCTGCTGCTTGAACTTGATTGGCTAGGGCAATACCCGCAGTCACTGCTGCAGCAGCCGACATTGCAACGGCCGTCACAATGGCCGCCGTGATGACAAAATCTCTCTTTTCTCTAATTAAGGAGATTATTGGAAATTTATCGGGATCGGCATCCACCGGTATAGGGACAAAGGTAGGAACCCGCACCAGCAGTGCTAAAGATGCAGACCCATTCCAGCATTCTGTCAACTGGCAGGTGACATTCGCACAATCTAATATGCTGCTTTTATTTTTAAATTCTGCTAAAATAAAAAAGAAGGGAGCCGAAACACAAACTGCTGCCCTTTTGGCTGAATAATTTGCCAACAAGTTATTATATTTAATATCATTCAATATCACTGGTGTAGTATTAGTTCTGGTTGCTGATACATTCCAAATGTCATGTTGTGACTCACCTAGAGTTGCAAAGGCTGATAAACTAGTAGCAGCCCCCGCTAAATTTGTCAACACCCATTGATAAAATGGCCATTCGTTTACATTCCCTGTTTTATTTCCTGTCATAGCCATCCTTTTTAGAGGTGGCGATAAGGTGAAGCCTCGAGATCCTTCTACCTTAGGCATCCTTTTAGATTGGCAGTGTGTAAACACTGGTGGAAATGACTGATCTGGAGGGCACCATGGCCACACTCTGACATTAGTGGCATTATTGGTTTGTCAATATGATCGCTCAAGTATGGTTACCTTACTTTTTAGCAATAATGTAGTGATATTCACAGGGGACTGTTTTTTGTTAGATGTATTTCCACTGGCCTCAGATTGTCCTGCCACTATGTTATTGAGTACCTCGAGCAGGACACCAGTGCCTATTTGGGAATCTCCAAGTGGATCAATCCAGTGTCCCAATGTAGCATTGCAAAGTACAATGCATGGGGTCTCTGCCCTGTTTGTTATGGTGAAACACAAGGTATCATTTAATCTAAATTTTGATGCATTATACTTGACAGTCTCTTTGTTTAAAGGTATGGCACATGGTGCCTCCAGCTGACAGCTCGTTGATGTAAACATTGGCAGTACTTTAGAGTGGGAATGTACTGGGATGGGAACTGGCCACGATCTTACCACAGCCCACAATGGTATACTTATCGCTCTCTCAAGCAGGCAGATCATCAGCAGGATCTTTAGCATTTTCTTCAGGGGTTGGTGAGTCCTCTTTCACAGTTCTGGTCAGTCTGCTTGGTATCCAGATTGGATTTTCTTGATCCTGTGGAAAAACACAGATAGCTCCCCTGGATCTCACTAAAACTGGATCCGGGCCCTTCCATTGGTTAGTTAAGATATCTTTCCATTTAACATATTCTTTTTGAGGACTTGGAGCCACATGTCTGTCAGCAGCAGATTGTCCATCAGAATCCAGATTTAAAAAATTTAAGGTAAATAGGGCTAGGGAGATAGATGTCTTAGGTCCCATGTTGGGGCCTATTCCTCCCTTTTGTTTTTGTAAATAAGTTTTCAACGTGCCATTGGCACGTTCCACAATCCCTTGTGCCTGAGGATTATATGGCAAGCCAGTTATATGACGGACACCAAGCCTCAGA
This sequence comes from Grammomys surdaster, assembly GCF_004785775.1. Taxonomy (NCBI): domain Eukaryota; kingdom Metazoa; phylum Chordata; class Mammalia; order Rodentia; family Muridae; genus Grammomys; species Grammomys surdaster. The sequence continues at coordinate 87,135 of NW_021620828.1, forward strand.
CAAAACTGTTGAAAAGTTTTAGACGTATAGGCTGGTGCATTATCAGTCTTCAGCTGAAGGGGCTTGCCCCAAGCAGCCCAGGCTTCAAGACAGTGAGTAATAACATGTGACACCTTCTCTCCCGAAAGGGGGGTAGCATGAATGATGCCAGAGCATGTATCCACAGATACATGAATAAATTTTTGTTTTCCAAAGGCATTGCAATGTGTAACATCCATTTGCCAGATATGAAGAGGTTGCAGACCTCTGGGATTGACCCCTATAGATGGAGAGGGTCTGAATTCTGCACAGGAGGTACATTTCAGAACAATATCTCGCGCTTCTGCACGAGTTAAATGAAACTTTAATCTTAGGGTATTAGCTGGTACATGATAGAGTTTATGGAATTCAACTGCGCCTTCTAATGGCGAGCTTGCCCAAAATAGGTTTTTAGTGGCTTTATCAGCAATAGCATTAGCCTGAGACATAGGTCCAGGAAGCAATGAATGTGCTCTCATGTGTTGAATAAAAAATGGGTGACACCTATTGCGAATATGGTGTTGAATATCTTTAAATATCTCAGCAACCATGCTTTTAGGGTGGATAAAATCAGCCACTTCTAATTGTTTAACAGCTCCTACAACATAATGCGAATCTGAAATTATGTTTATAGGCTCTGAAAATCTTTGCAACACTGTCGCTACAATAGCACATTCTACTAATTGGGGAGATGTATAATCAAACTGAATTCGAGTAGGGACATTATTAACCACATAACAACCAATGCCTGTCTTAGAACCATCGGTATAAATATCCAATGCTTGATGAATAGGATATGTCTTAGTAACTTTGGGAAATATAAATGAGTTAGAAAGAGTAAATTGTAACAAGGGATGTTTAGGATAATGATTATCAATATTTCCAGGGAATGAGCATTTTGAAATTGCCCAAGCATCTTGAGATGCACATAAAACTTGAATTTGATACATAGTATAAGGACATACAATTGTATTAGGATATTGTCCAAAATGCATCACGGACAGTTGAAGTCCCTTTAAAGCCAATTCTGCAACTAAGGCAGGATAATAGCCTAAAGTCTTTCCAGGAGAGCTATGTAGGTGAATCCATAGCAAGGGTCCCTCTTGCCACAGTACTGCAGTTGGTTGTTGAGGAGAGGGAAGAATACATAACTGGAAAGATAATTCGGGGTTAAGTCTATCTAGTTGAGCATGTTGTATGGCCATCTCTATTTTATCCAATATTTTAGACGATTCAGGGGTCAAAGTTCTCAATGAAGTAATGTTAGAATCTCCCTCAAGTATTTTAAATAAGGGTTGAAGTTCAGTTGTAGTTAATTTCAAATAGGGACGAATCCAATTGATATCCCCTAGTAACTTTTGAAAATCATTTAATGTTTTTAATTTATCTCTTCTAATAGTAACCTTCTGTGGTTTAATATACTCAGGAGTAACTATCGCTCCCAGGAATTTTCCTATCTCTCCTTCCTGAACCTTTTCAGGCGCTATAGATAGTCCTTTCTGTTTTAAGGTAGAAACTAACAGAGAGAACGCTTGGTGTAAAACTTCTTTGTTATTGGTACACAAGAGTATATCATCCATAAAATGACAAATTCTAACCTTAGGAAACTGTTTTCTAACTGGTTCAATAGCAGAAGAGACATATATTTGACACATAGTGGGACTATTGGCCATGCCTTGTGGCAGGACCCTCCATTGATATCGGTGGTCTGGTTCCTCATGATTAATACTTGGGAGAGTGAAAGCAAACCTAATTCTGTCCTTGGGATGTAAAGGTATAGAGAAAAAACAATCTTTAATATCTACTATTATAATCTCCCAATGTCTAGGCAAGGCTGTCAGCAGTGGCAGACCCTTTTGAATTGATCCTAATAATTGCATCTGATTATTAATAGCTCTAAGATAATATAATAACCTCCATTTACCTGATTTTTTCTTAATCACAAATATAGGCGTATTCCATGGTGACTGAGAACTCTCCAGATGTCCTAGTTTTAGTTACTCTTTAACTAGAGCTTTTGCAGCTGCTAGTTTTTCAGAGGTTAACGGCCATTGAGGAACCCATACAGGTTCCTCTGACAACCAAGGTATAGGCAATGCACCCTCAATGGCCCCTAGGAAAAACCCAGCCCTTTCCTGTCTTGTTTTTCTGTAATAGAAACAGGGCTGATCCTGCCTTGTAAGGCCTTCCCCAATCCTTTTCCAGGGACACACCCCATTTCTTTCATCATTTTTTGACTCTGTGTAGAATAATCATTAGTGAGCCTAAATTCCAATTGTTTAAGGATATCTCTTCCCCATAAATTAACTGGAAGTGGCAAGACATAAGGAACAACTGTCCCTCGTCTGCCTTCGGAATCTTCCCAGTGCAATACTCTTGCACTAACATCAGGAGCAGACTCATATCCAAGACCTTGTAAGGTTTGTGAAGAGCTATTAACAGGCCAGTTCTTTGGCCACCAATTGGTAGAGATAATGGTAGTATCTTCTCCTGTGTCTAGGAGGCCTGTGAAAAGCCTTCCTTGAATTTTCAACTCTAAGGTGGGGCGTTTATCTAAATCTAATGAAATAAATACATTCTGTCCTCCAGAGGAGCCAAATCCCTTCATGCCCCTAGTTAAACCTTTACTAGGAAAGAATGAATGTAAACTAGGGAGGACTAATAGCTGTGCAATTCTATCACCAGGAGCTATAGAGCTAATCCCCCTTGGTGATGAGCACATGATTTTTATTTGTCCCTCATAATCTTGATCTATGACTCCGGGGTGAACAATTAATCCTCTTAGAGTCATAGACGATCTTCCTAGCACTAGTCCTACTGTATTCTTAGGTAAGGGTCCTGAGAAATCAGAAGGTATAGGCTGACACCCCATGGTGGGTGTTAGTACTGCTCTGGCGGTAGCACAGAGATCCAGTCCTGCTGAGCCTGACGTGGCTCTCCTGATTGTCTTATCCTTTGATGTTGTTGAGGGTTGTTCTGTAGGTTCTCTATCGCCCCATACATTTGCGGGCCCTGGAGACATGGGCCCCGTTGCCCGTTTTTTGGCAGAGGAGAAATTACAGGTCCTCTGTCGTCTTTAACTGACCTACACTCATTTGCCCAATGTTTTCCTTTATTACACCTAGGACACATTCCAGGCACCTTTGGACGATTGTTATTAGTAGTGCCAGGTGCTCTACATTGTCTTTGTATGTGTCCCAGCTTTCCACACCTGAAACATTTAACATTAGAGGCCCTCTGAGCCGCTAAAACAGCAGCTGCCAATCCGGCATTAGATAGAGGTCCTCCTATTTCTCTACAAGCCTTCATCCATGCATTTAGTCCTTTTCCTTTCCAAGGTGTAATAGCATTTCTGCATTCTCTAGTACACTGTTCAAAAATTAGTTGTTCTATGAGAGGCATGGCCGTCTCAGGATCTCCAAAAATCCTTCCTGCCGCCTCCATCATCCTAGCCACATAGTCTGAGAATGGCTCATTGTTTCCTTGAATAATTCTTGTCAAGTTTCCTGAAACCTGTCCTTTGTTAGGGAGACTTTTCCATGCTTTTACAGCAGCCTTATTAATTTGCTCATATACTTCTACAGGGTTGGCCGTTTGATTGATAGCCCATTGTCCCTGCCCTGTAAGCATGTCAAAGTTCCATTGTGGATGCCCCTGAGCTAAATTTTGTCTTGCCTGTGAAGCACAAAATTCTTGAAAAATGGATTTCCAATCTAGATACTGTCCCATAGTCAGGCAAGCCTTAACAGTATTATACCAGTCATCTGGTGTCATGGCACTGACCACAAGTCTTTCTATTAATGCCTGAGTAAAAGAGGCATTGATTCCATAAGTCTGTACTGATTCAGCTAGCACTTTTAATTGTTTTAAATCTAGCTGTGAATGTTACCTGGTTTGGTTAGCATCTTCCCATACAGGAAAGGCTACTCTTATCTTTTTTCTCTCCGTAGCTGTAATAAGAGAATTGGACGGCAGTCTTTCCTGTCTCTCTTTTGGTTTTTTCTTTTTAACTCTAACTACTTCCTCCAATGGTGGGGCAGATGGGGCATACCCCGGTGCATAAGGCAAATCCAGCCCGTATCTTTCAGACTCATAATGAGCTGCTTCTTTATCTAACTCTGCCTGTTCCTCAAGATCTAACACACTATCAGAGGATGAGGTGTCGGTATCCTCTGTATCTTCTTCGTCCCCCGAGGATGTCTCCTCAGAGGCGGAGTCATTAATTCTTAAATTCTGAAGCTCAGTTAACACAGGATATAGTTTTCTCTTAGGCTCTTCCTGTTTTTTACGTTCCTTTTTTGTAGCTACTTCTTTTTTAATTTCCTCCTTTTTCTTTTCCTTTTTCTTCGTTCTATTCTTAGCGCTCTTTTCCTTTTCTGCTTCTGATAGGCTATCCTGGTGTTCTGCTAAAGCTCTTTGTCCCTCTCTTACCTTATCTTGGCATTTTGCATCCTCTATACAGGCTCTAACCATTTTGTACAGCGGCCATGTGCCTGGTCTTAACTTTCCTTTCACCTTTTCATTAATCAAGTCGCCGCCGAGCTTGTCCCAGGAGCCCTTTGACAAGGACCCCGTGGAAACAAACCAGGGAGCTACCCAAGCCACATCTCGCAGAAAATTACACAACACTCTCTCAGGAACCTTTAAACCGTGCTCGCGCAGCAACGCCTGCATCGCTGAGAGAAGCGGCTTCATTTGGTGGTTACCCATACTGCTTAGAGGGAACGAACTTGCAGTTATCTACCTGTGACTTACAGCTCCTGAATACACAGAGGGCAAGTACACTCCTTTCCTTGTGTATGGCAGTTAAAACAGAAGCAGAGCACAAGAACTACCACGGCCCAAACGGGGATAGCAATAGCAAAATAGACAGGATCCACCATACCTTGCAGAAAAGCGTCTAGACTTCTCGTGCCGTCAGTTCTGAATCCTCTGTTGAGCCAACAGGTTCCCTCGAAACTGGATAAAACACCGAGACATTCGGCTTCGTCCCCGGGTTTCCAGCACCAGTAGCGGGGCGCCGCCTCGCCGATAAGGAGAATGCCACGCTCAGGATTCTTCTGACAGCAGTTTTATTGTTACAGCTCTTTTAGTGTTACAGCTCTCTTAGATGGTAGTGTTACAGCTCTCTTAGATGGTAGTGAGGCGAGGGACGCCAAGCCCCAAAAGCTTGTGGCTTATATAGAGCTTTAGGAGACGTGCCACACATTCATTGGCTCTTATGATGTCGCCAAATTAGCATACTGATTTTCGCGCCTTGCGCAGGCACACATTCAAGCAAGGCTCGCAAGAAGAACCAGGAAGCAGGAAACAGGCACCATGTTGCTATGGCGAACGCAGCTCCTAACACCTGGGCATATATCCAAAAGATGTTCCACAATCCCACAAAGTCACTTGTTTATCCATATTTATAATACCCAGAAACTAGAAACAACTTAGATGTTCCTCAACTGAAGAATAGAGAAAGAAATGTGGTATATCGACACAATAGAATACTATACAGATAAGAAAAACAAGGACATCATAAATTCTGCAGGCAGATGAATGGATATTGAGAATAACATTTAGATGAGGCAACCCAGTCCCAAAATGATATGCATCATTTGTATTCACTTATAAGTGGATATTATCCATATAGTAACAACACCAATGCTATACTCCACTGACCCAAGGAGTCTGGACAGGAAGGAGGGCACAAGCAAGGATGCTTGTGGCTCACTTGGAATCAGGAATACAATTATAGTAGAAGGCCGAGGGTGGAAGGGAACTAGCTAGCACATGGAATATGCAGGGAATTGGGTGGTTTGGAGGCAGATGTGAGAAGGGGCAGAGTGGATGTCATCATAGCCATGAAAATGAATGTAATTCTGCAAGAGATGGAGAGGAACATAGATTGCATCTCCAGAAAAAGAAGGTGACCAGAGATAGGGGAGGTGCCAAAGAATAAGTGGGCAGTGTCTTTAGCTGTTACTCATAGCATTAGGTATATGGAACCTGGGGAGGCTACCTCCTGTGGCCAAGCAGGAACTCTGGTGGAGTGATATGGACACCAACTCATCCACAAAAACATCAACCCAAAATGTATCCTGTCTACAAGAAATGCAAGGATTCTTGATGGAGCAGAGACTGAGGGAATGGCCAACCATTAACTGGCACAATTTGATATTTATCCATAAACAAGTACCAATCCTGACAATATTAATGATACTTTGTTATGTTTATATACAGGGATCTAGCATGGGAGGTCTCCGAGAGTCCCCACACTCCAACTGACTCAGATAGAAGCAGCCACCCACATGAAAGAGTAGAATGAAATATTGGGGCCCGCACAAGGATAGGAACTCCACCGAAAGACAAACAGAATCAACTGACCTGGACTCTTGGGGCTATCAGAGTCCGAATCACACATGACGAACACACAGGACTGGACCTAGGCCTCTCAGAACATATTTAACAGATGTACAACTTGGTCTTGGTCTTCATGTGGGTCCTAAACAAATGGAGTAGGAGCTATGCCGAATGCTGTTGCCTGTCTATTGGATATGGTCTTAAAGCTGGGCTGCCTCATTCGGCCTCAATGGGAGAGGATGCGCATAGTCTCTCAGAGACTTAATTTACTATGGGGACCCATCCTTTCAGAAAAGAAGGGGAGATGAGAGATGGGAAGAACTGTGTGTGTGGGTGACTACAAGGAGGACAGTGAGCAGAATAAAAAGTGAATAAGTAAATAATAATAATCAAAAATAATAATAATAAAACACCAATATGGCACCTTGGAAAATAAGAAAGTTGCAAATGCAGGGTGGTCATGCCTGCCTTCTATCTGCCTTTCTTCCCTAAAGGAAGCCATAACCCTGAGCCCTGCCCCCTTATCTCATTAAGACTCTCAAGTTTTGAGGGCTCTACCCCTGAAAAACGACTGTGCAGGCCTTATAAGTTCCCCAACTTTATGACCAGTAGGTGAACTGGGGGGGGGGGGGTGCTGGAAGAGAGAACTGGAGGACAGAGGAATGCAAAGAACCATGACTTGTCTATAGTCTGATCAAACTGTTATTTTAATTTTTTCACACAGGGGTTATATACACACAGAGGCAGGATGTGGGGAGAGGGATGATACAGGATCATAGGTGTCCTCAGAGAGAGTACAGATATCTTCCAGGACAAGGTTTTGACTGGATGAAGAAGCAGGGAACAGGTCACTATGACTCTGTCTATGATTCATTTGTTCTTATCTAAGCTGGTACTTTCCACCAAGGCTACCTATCTACAAGGTCTATCTCTTCTAGGGTTAGTGTTTTCCTACAGAGACCAAGACTTTGTGTTAGTAGGCATGTATGACTAACTTAGGCCTATGGCTGACTTAGGCCTTTAGTGTATAAGCAAGGTTGCCCCCAACAATAGACTTATTGAAGAAAATTCAAGATTAAATAAAGATGGAATATGATCACACAACAATTCATTTATTAAACTGAAGTGAATGCCTTACAATCAAATTGATAAAAATGAAGACAGACTATCAGGACTTAAATGTAAGCTACAATTGAACCAATCAAGGCAAGAACAGAGAAAACATGAACACACACACACAAAATCTGGAATGTGAGACACTATCAAAAGTCTAAATCATTGAATTATAAGCACAGAGGAAGAATAATTCCAGATCAATAGCATAGATCAAATATTTGACAAGATAATAGAAGAAAATTTCCACAAATAGAGAAATACCAAACTATACAGATCCAAGAAGAACACGATTGGAAAGGACCAGAGAGGAAAATCCACAAGGTACATTATGGGTAAACATAGAACACATAGAATAGAGAGGATGCTGATAGCAACAACAACAACTATAACAACAAAGACCCACAAATAAGGTGTAAAGGAAAAACAAACAGAACATCAACCAATTTCTCAATGAGAAATTTTAAAACCAGAAGAACCTGTTCTGCTGCTAGCCCAGCCTTCATCAGAGATGCTGCCTCCATCAGCTGATATGAGCAGTTGCAGAAACCCACAGACAAACATTAGGAGGAGAGAGATCCCAGGTTAAAAGTCTCCATTTAGGTCCTTCCCCTTGGAGGTTGAGGACACCAGGAGAACACACCTGCAGAGTCAACTAAGCAGGGTTCACTGAGGCTTTCAGGGGCTAAAGCAGCAATCACAGAACATGCATGGGTCTATGCTAGGTTCTCTACATACATGCTATGGTTGTCAGTTTGGTGTTTTTGCGGAACCCCTGACAATGGGAATTGGGGTGTCTCTGACTCTTGCCTGCTCTTGAGATTCTTTTCTTCCTACTGGGTTGCCTCTTCCAACCTTGATGTGAGGTTTTATGTCTCATTCTATCTTCTTGTGGTATGTTGAATTGATGTCCTAGAAGGCCTGCTCTTAGGAGACACACATCAGAGAGTGTATCTAGGAGAGAAGGAAAGTGTGAGGGGTATTGAGAGGAGTAGATGGATGTGATGCTGTGGTCAGGAGGTATTGTATGAGAGAAGAATATATAAAGGTTTTGAATAAAGGAACCATGCATGTCAATCTAGATTACTATACCCAACAATCTGTCTGCCATAGTTGAAGGAGAAAGAAAAAACTTTCCACAGTATAAGCAGGGGAATGAATTTGTTGTTGTGAGTTTATAACCTAGAGTCACTGCAAGTTCTAGAAAAGTAAAACAGAGCCATGTGGATCTATATGGTGCTGAAGAAGGAGTTTAGAGAAGGGGATGAAAGGATACAGGTCATACAAAGTGAGAAACAAGGGAAATAATGGGTGTGTGTGTGTGTGTGTGTGTGTGTGTGTATGTATGTGTGTGTTTGGGTGTGTGTACTTAGCCTCTTTTTCATGATGTCTACCTGAAGTTTATATCAAAATTGTGAGATGTGATAAATACTGAATATTTTTTATTGATTAACAAGCATTAACATAGGTAGCGTTGCTATGGAGGGATGGAGATATTTCTGGGGATAAACTGATGTGAATGATAACCTCTTGTCTTGTTTAAGGACCTGTTTAATGCAGGTCCACTGTACACATGGCCAGGATTAGACCTAGTTTGAGTGTTGGGCAATGACTTGAAGGCAGTGCGCCACCCAGTGGTGGATCTCCATCATCTCTTTCAGTGAATTCACATGCAGAAGTTAACAAGATCTCGACCAGCATCTGCTATCACCTGAGGTTTTGATATTAGCCATTCTGACTGGTATGAGGTGGAATCTCAGGGTTGTTTTGATTTGCATTTCCCTGATGAATAAGGACATTGAACATTTCTTTACGTGCTTCTCTGCCATTAGAGTTTCCCTAGTTGGGAATTCTCTGTTTAGCTCTGTACCCCGTTTTTAATAGGCTTATTTGATTGTCTGGAGTCTAATTTCTTAAGTTCCCTGTATATATTGGATATTAGCTTTCTATTGGATGTATGGCTGGTAAAGTTCTTTTCCCAATCTGTTGGTTGCCATTTTGTCCTATTGACAGTGATCTTTGCCTTACAAAAGCTTTGCAATTTTATGAGGTCCCATTTGTCAATTCTTGATCTCAGAGAATAAACCACTGGTATTCTGTTTAGGAACTTTTCCCCTGTGCCTAGGTATCCATTCAACAGAGAAATGGATACAAAAAAGGTGGTTCATATACACAATGGAGTACTACTAAGCTATTAAAAACAATGAATTAAAGAAATTCTTAGGGCAAATGGATGAAACTAGAAAATATCATCCTTACCAAAGTAACCAAATCACAAAAGAACACACATGGTATGCACTCAGTGATAAGTGGATATTAGCCCAAAAGCTCACAATACCTAAGATACAACTCAAAAGCCACATGAAGCTCATGAAGGAGGGAGACCAAAGTGTGGGTATTTTGGTCCTTCTGAGAAGGAGTAATGGAAGCAAGTACAGAGACAAAATGTGGCACAGAGACTGGAGGAGGGACATTCTGGAAACAGCCCCACCTGGGGATCCATCCCATGTGCAGTCACCAAAGGTAGACACTGTTGTAGATGCCAGGAAGTGCATGCTGACAGGAGCCTAACATACCTGTCTCCTGAGAGACTCTCCCAGTGCCTGACATAAACAGAGGCAGATGCTTGCAGCTAACCATTGAACTGATCACAGAGTCCCCAAAGGAGGAGTAGTTAGAAAGAAGACTTAAGAAGCTGAAGGAACTGGCAGTCCAATGAGGAAAGGAACAATAACAACCAAACAGAGTTCCCAGGATCTAAATGTACAGCCTGGAAACACAAAGGGAAGAAACTATGGCTACACCTGTATAGGTAAATGAGGATGGCCTTGTCAGGCATCAGTGGGAGAGGAGGGCCCTGGTCCCTGGAAGGATGGATGCTCTAGTGTTGGGGAATTTGACAGCAGGATGGAGGTAATGGGTGGATGGGTGGGGGTACATCATCATAGAAGTAGGAGGAGGGGGAATGGGAAAAGGGGTTTTGGGGGATGGGGAAAGGGGATAACATATGAAAAGTAAATAATAAAATATCCAATAAAAACAAAGCAGATAATGGAACTGGCAATTTTAGTTGAGAGGTGAGACATTTTGTCAACAATTTTTTACAAGGAGTCCTTATAATCCTCAAGGACAAGGTATTGTGATCACTACCAGGTATCTAATATGGGGAAGAGGGCATGTGTGTGTTTTTTCTGCAGGATGCCGAAGGAGAATGGTGGCTGCCAGAATGATTGGTGACACATGCTGTTGCTGAGACAAAGTATGATGCTGACCTGTGAGCTTGCTGAGCGTCCTGACAAGGGTGACTGGGAAGCTGTATTGAAAATATGTTCCTGGCCCACCTTTGCTTGCCTATATCCCAGATGGGACAATCTGCCTTGTCTCAAGATTTTAGACCTTGTGGGACAGAGGATCAAAGAGACAAGTTATAATGACTCTTGTATTTTTCTTAAAGGTGACCAGTTATTTGGACTCAATCATGTACTAGTCTGGAAATCAATCCAATATCGGAAATAACAGTCATCATTTGGAAACCTGGATCTGGACATTTTCAGAGACATATTTGGAAGTTAGCTGCAGTTCTCCATGATGTTATGGTAGCAAGAGATAAGGTTGGGACAGGATCTGGATTTCAAACAACTGTTAGTGCATGTGTTAAGACTCTTAATTGTCAAGTTAAAATTACTCTTGTCTCTTCTACAATATTTATTATGAGATGCATTGACTGTACATTTTCTAATTGTGGTAGTGTGATAAATCCTGGCATGTCTGTTATGGAGGTCTATCAACCAGCTTTTGTCTTACTGCCCTGAGCATTAGAAAACTTTGATTTTTCTGAAAAAAAAAAAAGCTTTCAAGTTCTGGAAGAAGTTAAGTTAGGCTTAAAGCAGAAGCAAGAGTGTAGTGGATTTGACTATTGCTGGTATAATAGCTTTAATTACAATAATTTCTAGCACCACTGCTTCTGCAATAGCTTTGACACGAGAAGTTAAGACAGCTATTTTTACATTTAGCAAAAAAATATTACTAATGTGTTGAGTATACAAGAGGATTTATATAGGTGTTTGGAACAACTGTTTGATACTCTATATCCAATTTAAATTATCAGAAGGAGGTTCAGGGTTTAAGAGTTAGGATCCATCTCCAGTGTCACGACAAATACCATTGGAGTTGTGTCACTTCTAAAATTTAAATTATAGTCACTATAATTAGGAAAAAGTTTAAAGACACTTGTAGGATATTTGACATAATTCTAACAACTTTCTGGATGATTTAACTTTGCATAATGAGATTATGAATTTAAAGAATGCTGCTCTGTTGCACTTTGATGCTGCAGATAATGCCAATAAACTTATGCATGGCTTGAGGTCAGTATTTCCATCTTGGTCAAACCTCAGGAATGGTATATATAGCTTGATCATGCTAGCCTTTTTTGTTCTCAGAATTCTTTTATTCCTGACCATCGTGTTAAAGCTTGTATCTAACAACATTAACATGTTGACAGTCAAAGTACATGACTTGAAATGAAAAATGGACCCTCAGACAGAGTTATTAACTTAACAGGCTGGCAAGCCAAAGAAGGGTAAGATTCTGCACAGAGCCTTAACAACCTAAGACGGAAGATAACGCATATTCCATGATGGGTAAAGAAGGCATTCTTGTCAGAACCACCTTAAGACAGGCTCAGTCTCATTTACGCAATAAAAAGGGTGAGATGTGGAGAGCTTTGGGGGCTGCCTGGCAGGAATCTGACATTGGCCAAGGACAAGGAAATGGGCTTCATGGAAGGAATCTGACATTAGACTAGAACAAAGAAGTAATTTTAGGCATGAATCTAAATCCTAGGCTAGAACAAAGAAGTAATTTCTGGCAGGAATCTAAATCTTAGGCTAGAACAAAGAAGGAATTACAGGCAGAAATCTAAATCTTAAGCTAGAATAAAGAAGTAGGCTTCAGGCATGAAAATGACTTTGGGCTAGGACAGGGAAGTAGGCTCAGAAATTTTGGTCATCCTGAGAAGCCCTTAGAAATAGTGATCATGGGAATCTGATTGTTGTCCTGCTTGTTCTTTGACTATCTGGGTTTATTGTCTTGCTTGTTCTTTGATTATGTGTATCTATTGAATTGCTAGTTTCTCACCCTAGAAATGACTTTAATATTTGCATGTAATTTAAACAGTATAAAAGCAAAAAAGGAGGAGGAGGGATGGGAAGGGGGGTTAATTGAGGGGAATGGGGAAAGAAAATAACATCTGAAATGTAAATAAATAAAATATCAAATAAAATAAGAAATTTCAAAGGCAACAAAAAAAGGAAAAGAAGTGAAAATAGCTCAAGATGGATACATTAATCCTTCCTTAGGGGAAGATAGCTCTGATGAATGCATAAATATTCTTTTTTATTATTTATTTTGTTTATTTGCATTCCAAATGTTATCTCGCTTCCAGTTCCCTCCCTCAATGCGCCCCCAACATTCTTCCCCATCCCTTTTGCCTCTAAGAGGGTGCTCCCCCAACTCACCCACTCCCACATCATCCCTCTAGCATCTGACTTCTCTGGGGGCATTAAGTCTCCACAGGATTAAGTGCATCCCCTCCCATGGAAGCCTGACAAGTCTGTCCTATCTTACATATGTAGCAGGGACCATGAACCAGACAGGGTATACTCTTTGGTTGGGGGCTAAGTCCCTGTGAGCTCTCAGGGGTCTGATTACTTGATCGTGTTGTTCTTCACATAAGATTGCAATTCCATTCAGCCCCTTTAGTCCTTCTACTAACTCTTCCATTGGGGTACCCAAGCTAAGTCCAATGGTTGGCTGTAAATATCCCCTTCTGTCTCAGGCAGGTGCTGGCATAGCCTTTCAGAGGACAGTGGTATAAGGCTCCTGGCTACAAGCACATTTTGGCATCAGCAATAGTGTCTGGACTTATGTCTGTGCCTTTAATGGATCCCAAAGTAGGGTGGTGTCTGGTTGATCTTTCCTTCAGTCTCTGCTCCATTTTTTGTCCCTGCATTTCCTTTATACAAAACAATTCTGGGTTAAAAATTTTGAAGATGGGTGAGTGGGCCCATCCTTCAACAGGTGGCCATGTGTATCTACTGGAGGTGGTCTCTAAAGGGTCTACCTCACTACTGTTGGGCATTTTGGCTAATGTCATCTCGATTGGGTCCTAGGAGCTTCCCTCATTCCTAATGTCTAGAATGTTCTAGTAGTTCATCCCATTCCCCACCCTACAGTCCTGCATATTTCTAATCAATCTCTTAGCCCTCTGGACTTCTCTCTCGCCTTATATCTATCCTGCCACACCCCTGTACTTCTTCCTCCCCTCTCCCACCCAGGTCTCTACTATACTCTGCCTCCTGTGATTATTTTGTTTCCCCTTCTAAGAGGAATTGAAGCATCCACATTTGGGCCTTTCTTCTTAATCTTCATTATGGTCTTTGAGTTGTATCATTGGTATTCTGTATTTTTTAACGAATACCCACTTATCAGTGAGCACATACCATGTATGTCCTATTAGGTATTTGTTACATCACTCAGGATTATATTTTCTAGTTCTACCTATTTGCATGCAAAATTTGTGATGTCCTCATTTTTCATAGTGTAAACGTACCACATTTTCTGTATCCAATCTTCTTTTAAGGAATATCTGTGTTGTGTCCAGCTGCTGGCTATTATAACTATGGCTGCTATGAACACATTGGAACATATGTCTTTGTCAAATGTTGAACAACCTTTTGCATATATACCCAGGTGTGATATGCCTGAGTCTTTAGATAGAACTATTTCTGATCTTCTGAGAAATTGTTAGATCGATTTACAAAATGGTTCCAACCAGTTTTGAAACCAACCTGCAATGGAGGTGTGTTCCTCTTGCTCCACATCCTAACTAGCATCTGCTGTCAGCTGAGTTTTTGATCTTAGCCATTCTGATTTGTGTAAAGTGGAATCTCAGACTTGTTTTGATTTCAAAATCCCTGATGACTAAAGGATGTTGAAAATTTCTTTAGGTGCTACTCAGTGATTCGAGATTTATCAGTTGAGAATTCTCTCTTTACCTCTGTACCCCATTTTTAATTGGGTTATTTGGCTTTCTGACAGCTAACATCTTGAGTTCTTTGTATATTGGGGACCAACATGAAGAACAAACTACATATGTGCTACATATGTGTAGTGAGGCCAAGGTCCATCCATGTATATTCTTCAATTGATCAAGCAGTCTCTTAGAGACCCAAAGGTTCAGATTACTCAATGTTGTTGGTCTTCCTGTGAAGTTCCTCTCCTCTTAGGATCCTACTCTTTCCTCCTACTCTTCCATAAGTGTCCCCATCTCCATCCACTAGCTATAAATATCTGTATCTGTCTGAGTCAGGTGCTGAGTGGGGCCTCTCAGAGGGCAGCCTTGCTAGACTCTTGTCTGCAAGCACAACAGAGTGTCCTTAACAGATTGTCAGGGACTGGTTCTTCCCATGGGATGGATCTCAAGTTGGGCTGGTTATTGTTTGGCCATTCCCTCAGTCTCTGCTTCATCCTCCATGCCTGAATTCCTTGTAGACAGGAAAATTTTGATTTGAATATTTTGTGGATGGGTTGGTGTCTCTATCGCTCCAATGGAGTTCATGCCTGGCTACAGGAAGTGGCCTCTTTAGTTTCCATATCCCCAGGGCTGTTAGTCAAAGCCAATTTCACTACCATTGATTCTTGGACACCTCTATTATACCTTGTCTTTGTCTCCCAATGTCTCCTTACCTACTCATCACTGTCAGTTGCAGGTTTTCATTGATTTTTGTGACCATCTACCCTTCTATTCTGTCATTCCCCAGACCTTCTCCTGAATTCTCTCACCCCCACCCACATTCTGCTCTTTCTGCACTCCTCCATGATCTGCTTCTTATGACTATTTCATTCCCCTTTCTAAATGAGAATGAAGCATCCTCCCTTGTGCCTTCCTTCTTCTTTAGCTTCTTTGGGTCTGTGGAGTGTTGTTAGATGGAATATGAGGTGAGCACAATCTCAATCAAAAGAGGTTCTTTACTGAAGGGGAAAAGAAGCAAGAAGGAGTAAAAAGTGTCAGGTTCTCTGTCTTTTATCTGGGCCATGACATAGATGCCAGGTAATGATGCACACCACCATACGTAGATGATGCAGGTGAGGAGTACCCAGGGAATGTGCAGCAGTTGCCATGGCAACAGATGCAGGATGGTCATTGTCACCTAGGAATAACATCATCTCTGGATTTGGACACTAACAGTAAACTGTTTCTGACGCCAACAAGTATAGCCTGGTACCTGTATTTTTGGCTAATATCCACTTATAAGTGAATATATACTATGCATGACCTTTTGGGACTGGGTTATCTTACTCAGGATGATATCCTCAATTTTCATCCATTTGCTTGCAAGTTTCATGATGGCTTGGTGTATAATAGCTGAATAGTATTCCATTGTGTAGATGTACCACATTTTCTTTATTCATGCTTCAGTTGAGGGACATCTAAATTATTTCCAGTTTTTTGCTATTGCACAAAAGCTGCTACAAGCATAGTTAAGCCAGTATCTTTATATGATAGTGGAATAACTTTTGGGTATATGCCAGAAGCCAGGACCCTCACCCTTACCCTCACCCCCTAACTTTCCCCACCTGCACAATGTCCACTGTCTACCTTTCCTTGTGAGGCATACTATAAAAAAGCATTTCACGTTCAAATACATGACTCAAGACAAGGAAATGTTTGCTTGAGTCCTTTCCCTCTCTCACCCGTTCTTCTCTCAGGTTGCGGTCCTCCTGGCCCCTCTTACTCCCTCCCCTTGTAAAGCATACTATTTTTTTTTGAGATTAGAAGACAATTTTATTTATTTATTTATTTATTTATTTATTTATTTTCAGATTTTGAAATGAATTTTTTTATTGTATATTTTATTTACATTTCATATGTTGTCCCCTTACCCCATCCCCCACCCACCCGGGAACCCCCCATCCCCTTACCCCTCCACCTTCTTCTCCGTTCAAATACATGACTCTTGACAAGCAAATGTTTGCTTGAGTCCTTTCCCTCTCTCGCCCATTTTTCTTTTAGGTTTTGGTCCTCCTCACCCCCACGAATAACTAGGACCTGCTGGTCGGGTCAGGTATATGCCCAGAAATGATGTAGTTGGGTCTTGAGGTAGAAATATTCCCAGATTTCTGATAAACCAGCAAATGATTTCTGAAGTGGTTGCTGGACTTTGCCCTTCCACCAGCAATGAAGAAGTGTTCCCCTTGCTCCACATCTTCACCATCATGTGCTGAGTTGTTGATCTTAGCCATTCTGATGGGTGTAATATTGGACCTTAGAGTTGATTTGATTTGCATTACCCTGATTACTAAGGAATTTGAGCATTTCTTTAAGAGCTTCTTGGCCATTTGAGATTTCTCTGTTGAGACTTCTCTGTTTAGCTCTGTGTCACATTTTTTTAATTGGGTTATTTGGGTTCTTGGTATCTAAATTCTTGAGTTCTTTGTAAATTTTGGACATTAGCTTTCTGTCAGATGTAGGTTTGGGGAAGATTCTTTCCCAGTCTGTGGATTGCTGTTTTATTCTATTTACAGTGTCTTTTGCCTAACAGAAGCTTTGCAGTTTCAAAAGATCCCATTTACCAACTGACGATCTTAGAACCTGAGTCATTGGTGCTCTATTCAGCAAATAGGTTCCTGTACCAATGCTTTAAGAGTATGTCACATTATCTTCTATGAGATTTTAATGTGTCCAGTTTTATGTTGAGGTCCTTCATTCACATCAATTTGAGGTTTGTCAAAGGTGATAAATGTGGACCTATTTTAAACCTTCAACATGTAGACACCCAGTTATACCAGCATCGTTTTTTGAAGATGCTTTTCTATTCTACTGTATGGTTTTGGTTTCTTTATATAAAATAATGTGTCCATATGTGTATGTGTGTTCCTGGGACTTTGATTCAATTTTATTGATCAAAGTGTGTATTTCTGTACAAATACCATGCAGGTTTTATCACTATTGCTTTGTAGTACAACTTGGGGTCAGGGTTTATAATTTCTCCTGAAATTCTCTTGTTCAGGATTGCTTCAGCTATCCTGGGTTTTTGTTTCTTTCTTCTCTCTCTCTCTCTCTCTCTCTCTCTCTCTCTCTCTCTCTTTCATTTTTCCATATTAAATTGAGAAATTCATCCCTGATTACACACTGAAGGCCTAAAATCAGCCACAGGCCTAAAATCAGCCATAGGCCTGTCATACATGTATACTAACACCAAGTCTTGGGTCTCTGTGGAAAAACATTGAAACAGATGGCTATAAGCTACTGTAAACAAGCAGCTTTCTTGGAAATTTACCAGCCTGAGTAGTCATATGTTGGGAGCCGACACCTAGCCAAAAGCGGCTATCATCTTTACAGCCATCTTGAGCCATATACCCTGACACAAGACTTGTTTTCAACAGCCTACAGCAGCTGAGCACACTCTGATAATTATCTTGATCCTTTCAATCAAGGCAAGGCAGTGGTGGCACACACCTTTAATCCCAGCACTTGAGAGACTCAAGGCAAGACTCGAGGCGAGATTAAAGGCAAGACTCAAGGAGAAACTTGAGGAGAGAACTCGGCAGACTCGGCAGACTCCATCTCCAGAGCAGACTCAGTAGACTCTGTCTCCTCTCCAGAGCAGACTCCTGTCTTGTCTCCATTCTTCCTGTCTCCGTCCCCACTCTCTCTCTTGCTAGACCCTGACCAGAGCAGCAGAACGGGCATTACAAAGTGGCGCCCAATGTGCGGCAGCAAGAAGGAGAGACACAGTGAGGGACATTACCAGAAGAAGGGTCGACTGAAAATTCAGAAGTGAATCAGACGTGATTGCCATGGGAACCTGCCATGTGGAGACCAGTAGGTCATAGTAATGATAATGGGGCAAGTAATAAGTCAGCCTGAATTCAACTCTCAGCCTGATTTCAACTCTCTGTTTTTGTTTTGTTGTTTGCTGCTTACGTGTGTTAATTGTTTGCTTCTGTTTTGCTGTTTAAATGCTGTCTTTCATTTTCAAAAGAAAAAGAAAAGCATAAAATCCAAAGTATGACCAAAGGTTGAAGTAATCGATTTGTCAGAGCCAGATAGTGCTGACCTAGAGGAGGAGACAGTCAAAAATTACTACCCTGAATGGACCTCTTCCCAAAGACCCCTTCCCTCTGCTCCTCCACCTCCAGATGCTCCTGCTATGGAGATGGTGGTTGTAGATCCCAGAAAGGAGTTACAGGACAAAATTTCTCTGCTTAAACAACAAATCGAGTTAGAAAAAGAGTATCAGGACTTAATTAATCAGCTACAAAAATTAAAGACAGGGAAGATGTCTCGAGAGAGCAAGGAAAATCCCTCAGGTCCTCGAGTTCCTCAATCTGGAGTCCAAAAGCAGCCCCTGCCCTCTGGTTTTAGTTCAACCACAGATCAGCCAGAGGAGGGAGAGGTTGAGATTTTCCCTGTATCAGAGACTAGAGACACTCTAAGGGTTACTTGGAGACATCACACAGGGTTTAATTTTCAAATTATTGAAGAATAAAAAATTCGATGGCACAATATGGTCCCACTGCTCCCTTTACTCTTGCAATCTTAGAATCTATTGCAGAGGAGTGGCTGACTTCTGGTGATTAGAATACTCTAGTGAGAGCAGTTCTTAGTGGTGGTGACTATCTTATTTGGAAATCAGAGTATCATGAGAATTGTAAAGAGACAGCTAGGAGAAATATTCAGGCATGTAATGGTTGGTCTTTTGAAGCCTTAGTAGGAGAAGGGCAATTTGCTTCTAGTGATCACCAGATGCAATATGGCCCAGGCTTATTCACTCAAATTCAAAATGCGGCCATGAAGGCTTGGTGCAAACTCCCGGTAAAGGGAGACCCTGGTGCATCTTTGACCTCAGTCAGACAAGGGCCTGACGAACGATTTTCTGATTTTGTTCATCGATTAATGACAACAGCAGGAAGGATTTCTGGTAATACAGAGGCAGGTGTAGATTATGTGAAACAGCTTGCATATGAAAATGCAAATCCTGCCTGCCAAGCTGCCATGAGACCCTATAGGAAAAAGACAGACCTTACTGGGTATATCAGACTCTGTTCTAACATAGGGCCCTCCTACCAACAGGGCTTAGCTATGGCAGCCACCATGCAAGAACAATCAGTAAGAGATTTTTCTGGCAAGTAGAGACAATAGGGCCTGTTTTGAGTGTGGCAAGCCTGGACACTTTGCAAAATATTGCAAAGCAGAAAATGAGTTAACCCAGAGACAGCCTAGAAAACAGCCTGGCCTATGCCCATGTTGCAAATGTGGAAGGCATTGGGCTAGTGAATGTAGGTCCAAGACAGATGCACAAGGAAACATCCTTTCCCATAATCAGGGAAATGGGAACAGGGGCCAGCCCCAGGCCCTGAGCCAATACAAGCCAAAACAGGCTTATGAGGCAGTAAGTATCATACCAGCAAACAACAACCCCTTTCAGAACTTAGTCGAGCAACCCCAGGAAGCACAGGACTAGATCTCCGTTCTGCCACCCACACAGTATTAACCCCAGAAATGGGACCTCAGGCCTTACCCACTGGAGTGTTTGGACCACTCTATCCAAATGTGTTTGGTCTGATAGTGGGAAGAAGCAGTGCTACTATTCAGGGACTACAAATTTTTCCTGGAGTTATAGACAATGATTATCAAGGTGAGATTAAGGTAATGGCCAAGGCAATACAGAATATAGTCACTATTCCTACAGGAAGGAGGATAGCTCAACTATTGTTACTTCCATTGATTCCTACTAATCACAAATATAACAGTCCTAAGAGAGGGGATCAAGGCTTTGGTTCCTCTGATGCATACTGGGTACAGCCTATAGTTAAACAAAAACCTATGATGACAATATTGCTCGATGGGAAGGCATTCCAAGGTTTGATTGATACAGGAGCTGATGTGACGATTATCAAACAAAGCAATTGGCCTGCCACCTGGCCTCTGACCCCAACTTTAACCGATTTAAGGGGTATTGGCCAAAGTCAAAATCCACAGCAAAGCTCTAAGGTGCTGACATGGAAAGATAAAGGAGGGAATACAGGAAATATACAACCCTATGCCATCCCGGGCCTTCCCATTAATCTCTGGGGCAGAGATCTATTATCCCAGTTGGGATTGATTATGTGCAGCCCTAATGAAGTAATCACGGCTCAACTCTGGATTTTCTCCAGGGAAAGGATTAGGAAAAAGTCAAAATGGGATTATTCATCCTATTGAGGTCCATGGTAACCCTGGAAGAAGAGGCTTGGGGTATTTTTGATGGGGGCTATTGATTCAGCTGCACTCCTAGGGCGTTGTGCCGATCCCATCACCTGGAAGGAGGACTCACCCATCTGGGTGGATCTGTGGTCCCTAACCACCGAAAAATTACAAGCTGCTCAATTGCTAGTGCAGGAGCAATTACAGGCAGAACATTTAGAAGAGAGTAACTCTCCCTGGAATACCCCAAAATTTGTCATTAGGAAAAAGTCAGGAAAGTGGAGATTGTTGTAAGACTTGAGGGCTGTTAACGTGACCATGATTCTGATGGGAGCCTTACAACCTGGGCTGCCCACACCAGTGGCCATACCTTTAGGCTATTATAAAATAGTTATAAATTTAAAAGACTGTTTCTTTACTATTCCTTTTCATCCTAACGATAGAAAGCACTTTGCTTTTAGTGTTCCTGCTATAAACTTTAGTGAACCTATGAAAAGATATCAATGGAAGGTCTTGCCTCAGGGTATGGCTAACAGTCCTACCTTGTGCCAAAAGTTTGTGGCTTCCGCCATAGAGGGTGTTAGAACCATGTGGAAGCAAATCTACATAATTCATTTCATGGATGATATTTTAATAGCGGGAAAAGATGGAAAACAGGTACTCCAGTGCTTTGATGATCTTAAAACAGCTTTACAGACTGCAGGGTTACAAACAGCACCAGAAAAGGTACAATTACAAGATCCATATACTTATTTAGGATTTCAGATTAATGGTCCATGTATTATTAAAAGTAAGGCCACCTTGAAGACTGATTCCCTTAAGACACTTAATGATTTTCAAAAACTGTTGGGAGACATTAATTGGCTACGACCATATTTAAAACTTATGACAGGAGAGTTGAAACCTTTGTTTGACATTCTCAAAGGAGATCCTGACCCTAAGTCTGGCAGGGCTCTAACAGAGGAGGGTAGAAAAGCCTTACAGAAGGTTGAGAATACTATTTCATCCCAATTTGTAACTCATATTAATTATTCTAAGCCTTTATATTTTCTTATTTTTAACACTAAACTAACTCCTACTGCAGTTTTTTGGCAAACTGCACCCATATTATGGGTTCATCTTCCCTCATCCCCTAAAAAGATTCCTTATTCATACTATACAGCTGTAGCAGATATGATTATGTTAGGCAGAGATAGCAGTTGAAAATATTTTGGAAAAGATCCTAATGTCATAGTACAACCATATACAAGACATCAGGTTAATTGGCTTATGCAGAGTTCTGAAGTTTGTCCTATAGCATGTGCTTCATTTGGTGGTCAACTAGATAACCACTATCTTCCAGACAAATTAGTTCAATGTTGTAATCGTCATGCATTTGTTTTTCCATCTCGTACTGCACATGCACCTATAAAGGAAGCATTGCTAGTTTTCACTGATGGGTCCTCATCAGGAATGGCTGCTTATGCCCCTAAGGATCAAGTAATTTCCTTTGCTACATCAGCTGTGTCAGCTCAATTGGTTGAATTACATGCTGTTGTTGCTATGTTTCAAGCATTTCCAAATCAAACCATTAATATTTACACAGATAGTTCATATATAGCTCAATCTATTCCTCTGCTAGAAACTGCTGTGCAAATAAAGCACTCCTCAGAAGCAGCAGATTTGTTTTTACAGTGCCAACAATTAATTTTGAGGAGAAAGTGTAAATTCTTTATAGGACACCTGAGAGCCCACACTGGGCTACCAGGTCCTCTTGCTGAAGGAAACACCAAGGCAGATCTAGCCACTCGTATAGCCACAGTGACTTTATCAGATATGCCATCTAACTTGGAACAGGCCATAAATGCTCATGAGTTACATCACCTTAGTTCTAAAACTTTAGAGGTCATGTTTAAAATTACCAGAGCACAAGCTAGACAAATTGTCAAACAATGTCAATCATGTGTTAAACTTTTACCAGTTCCTCATTTAGGTGTGAATCCAAAGGGACTGATACCTAACAGTCTCTGGCAAATGGATGTTACCCATTATAATGAATTTGGAAATCAAAAATATATACATGTATGTGTAGATACATACAGTGGTTTCATTTATGCGACATTACAAACTGGAGAAGCAAGCAAATATGTGATCAATCACATGCTTGCTACAATCGCTGTATTGGGTGTGCCAAAACAGATCAAGACTGACAATGGCCCAGGTTATACAAGCTCCAGTTTCCACCAATTTTGTGAAAAATTGGGAATACTACATAAAACGGGTATTCCATATAATCCACAGGGCCAAGGTATGGTAGAAAGGGCACATGAAACAATTAAACGTCAATTTGAAAAAATTAAAAATGAGGAGTGGTACCTTACTAAGGGATCCCCCAGAAATATCCTTTATCACATGCTCTTTATTTTAAATTTTTTAACTTTGGATTCTGAAGGAAAATCTGCTGCAGATAGATTCTGGCATCCTGATACCAAAAAGAATTTTGCAACAGTCCTCTGGAAAGACTCATTAACTGGAACCTGGAATGGGCCAGATCCAGGGCTTATCTTGGGAAGAGGTTCTGTCTGCATATATTCCCAAGTGACAGATGCTGCCAGTGAGACTGATCAAACAAATAGACAACAATAACAAATCCAGGGAGGAGAAACCCCCTGAGAAGCCTATTTTTTCTTTACAAGAAACATGAAGATACTTCACAATTGTCTTCAAACAGGAGTGGATCAACCAGCATACCGGACTTGGGAAGTTCTCAGTGTAGAAGAAGGCATCATCACCCACACCTCCAGGGTGGCTCTATTGGACTTTTAGTTCCCTGATTTATGATTTAGTGGGGTACATTGTTTAGACTCAGGAGAAAACCCATTACCACAGTTACTATAATTGTTTTTTGGGTTTAGGATTGACTAGGACAGGAATGGGGATTTTCTTTATTTGTTTTGTTAAGATCAAAGCTATGATCAGTTCTGTGCTTCTACAGATTTAGGTTTAGAAAGAATGGAATCTACTATAATGCATTTGTAAAATTCATTATCCTTCTTAGCTGAAATAGTGCTACAGAATAGAAGAGGCTTATACTTTTTACTCCTCTAACAGAGGGAGTTATGTGCTACCCTAAAAAGAGTGTTGCTTTTGCAATAACCATTCAGGCATTGCTAAGTCTCTTGTCTCTTGGGTTCATGCTGTTCAACAAACTGAAGGCTTTTGTACAACAATAGATAGACGCTATTCAAATGAAACCCATACAGGTCCGTTATTACAGGCTGGAAGTAGGGGACTCCAAAACCTCTGTCAAGACTGATGAGGATTAACCCCTAACTTATGCGCTAAGCTGGATAGTCAATGATGAGTAAGAGAACACTTCAAGACCCTTGCCCCAAACTGGGAGGCCTCACAATCCTAAGACAGGAGCTCAACCAATGGCTGTTGAGTATCCAGAGATGGGAAAGGGAGGCTGGGGTCCTTTGTTCCAACCTAAGACAGACACGGTTTCCGTAAATTTTCCCAGCCTTGCCTTTTAAAAACAAATTTAAAAAGGGGGACTGGTTGGGAGCAGACACCTAGCCAAAAGTGGCTATCATCTTTACAGCCATCTCGAGCCATATAACCTGACAAGAGAATTGTTTTTAACAGCCTACAACAGCTAAGCACACTCTGATAATTATCTTGATCCTTTCAATCAAGGCCAGGCAGTGGTGGCACACACCTTTAATCCCAGCACTTGAGAGACTCAAGGTGAGACTCAAGGAGAGATTAAAGGCGAGACTCAAGACGAGACTCAAGGAGAGATTAAAGGCAAGAATCAAGGCGAGACTTGAGGAGAGAACACGGCAGACTCAGCAGATTCTGTCTCATCTCCAGAGCAGACTCTGTCTCATCTCCAGATCAGACTCCCTGTCTTGTCTCCATTCTTCCTGTCTCCGTCCCCACTCTCTCTCTTGCTAGACCCTGACCCACGGACCAGAGCAGCAGAATGGGCCGTGACAGTCATAGACCTTGTAAATAGTCTTGGCAGATGATACCAACTTAGATAAGGACAAGTGAATCATAGGCAGAGTCATAGTGACCTGTCCCCTGAACCTTCACGCAGCTGATACCCTGTTCTGAAAGATATCTGTATTCCCCCTGAACACCCACACTCCAGAGTCATCCCCTTCCCCACATCCTGCATTTCTGTGTTTATAACCCCTGTGTAAATGAATTATGATTTGAAAAAATAAATAAATAAATTATTAACAAACAAACAAACAAAAAACTTGTGTTGGAAATTTGATGAGAGTTGCACTGAGTCAGTAGATTTTTTTTAGTAAGATGATCATTTCACTGTTATCCTACCTGTCCATGGGCATGAGAGACCTTTCCATCTTCTGATATCTTCTCTGATTTCTCTCTTCAGGGATTGAAAGTTTTTGTCATACAGATCTTTCACTTGGTTGGTTAGAGTTAGAGACGATATTTTATGTTATTTGTGGCTATTGTAAAGGGTGTTGTTTTCCTATTTTCTTTCTCAGCCAGTTTATCATTTATATAAAGGAGGACAACCAATTTCTTAGAGCTAATTTTGTTTCCAGCCACTTTACTGGTGCTATTTATCAGCTGTTACTGTTCTCTCAGAGAATACTTGGAGTTCCTATTTTATACTATCTTGTAATCTGCAAAGAGAGACACTTTGACTTCTTTAACAATTTATATACCATTGTTAATTGTCTTATCACGGTTTATGTTGGATTTTCTGGATTAATGTTTATATAACTTATCAACAGAGGTAATTCTGTATCTTCTTCTACAATTGCTATGCTTCTAGGTATTTTCTTTCTTCATAATAAATGCCTTCAATCCCAGCACTTAGGAGGTAGAGGCAGGCAGCTGTCTGTGAATTTAAGGCCACCTTGATCCACATAGTGAGTTCGAAGCTAGCCTAAGATATTCACTATGGCAATACATTGTCTCAAAAATATTTTTCTCCTTTTAAAAAGTACTTTGGTGACCTTTCAAGCAGGCAGTCTCCACACTGGCATTGTCTGCTAAACAGCAAGGAAGAAACTAAGTAAAAGCTATGTGAAAATTAGGGTGATGCCCAAATATCTCACAGTGTCTCACTATGCAGCTTTGACTGTCCTAAAATTCACAATATAGACCAGGCTGGCAATGAATTCATAGAGATCCACATACCTCTTCTTTTCAAGTGCTGGGGAAAAAGGTGTGCACCACCATACCTTGATTTTTTTCTTGCTAATTTTAATGTGTGTATGTGTGTGTGTGTGTGTGTGTATTTGTCTGCTCCTGTGTCTTTTTCTCACAGAATCAAGAAGAGGGTGTCAAATACCCTTGAACTGGAATAAATGAATTCAAGCACAGAAATCCCTTAATCATCTAATTAGATCAAAGAAGGTACTGATAAAATCCAACACTCCTTCAAGGTAAAAGCTCCGAAGAAACTCAAAAGAGAAGGAAAAATTCTCAACCAAATAAAAGCTAAAATTAAAAGACACACAGCTAATCACCAATAGATCGTACTGAATGAGAGGTAATCCAAAGCATTTCTCATAAAATCAAAAATAAAAAGGTGTGTCTGTCATCTGTACTCACATTGAATTAAGACTTTTATCAATAAAACAAGAGAAAACAATTAAAAGAATGCAAACAAGTAAGGAAGAGGCCAGCTTGGTTTTATTTGTAGATGACATGGTTCTGTTAGTGAAGATCCTAAAATTCCACCCCATTTAGATTTTCTAAAAAGTCCAGCAAAGTATCAAGATCCAAACATAATATTTAAAAAATTGTTATCCCCTATAACCAGCAGTAAATATATGGAGAAAATCGTATGCTTTTACCCCAAAATGAAATACAAAGTAGAATTTAAGTGACATGAAAAAAGAACATTAGGCTAGATATTGAGAAAGCCCAAAAAATCCTAAATGGGA
The DNA here is from genome assembly GCF_004785775.1 of Grammomys surdaster. Lineage (NCBI taxonomy): Eukaryota > Metazoa > Chordata > Mammalia > Rodentia > Muridae > Grammomys > Grammomys surdaster. Next base: position 113,784 of record NW_021620828.1, read on the forward strand.
TGAAAAATGAAAACTATTTTTATATCATTGTGGAACTGTAGAGTTTTCAAGTAAGTATAAATTATAATCTATTTATTCATCATGTCAGTTGAAGTTAAAACAAAATGAAATATTATTTTATAATCCCAATGTGACAAAGTTAAGTTTGACAATGACTAAGTAATTTGTACAGAGTGCATATTTTAGATACTGTATTGAGGCCCTAATTATTCAAATATAATTTAGAAAATAATTAGGTACATACTGACAAATTAATATTTATCACTACAATAATAATTATAAATTGAAATTCTAAATAGTCTGTATGCCTATATACCAGTAGACTAACTTAGAAATAGAAGAAACTTCACTTGCAATAGGAAAATGATAAAAGTTCCAATTTCTATCATGAAGAAAATCTGGTGCCTATTGAAATAATTTTATGGACAGAGATTTGATACTCATCTCTGGAGAAGACTGAATATATCTACATTATACACGACTACATGTGTAAACTCCTAAAGCAGACTTAAGACAGGTGATAAATCAGAGAATACATAAAGTATGCCATATTTACATAACATTGAAAACTTACGGTTTTACAATGTATCACTTAAGAATAGAAATTGATATTAAAACAGAGCAAAGAAATTAACACAAAGCTTACAATGAGGCTTGCCTCTGGAGAACTGCAATGAAGGGAAACAGGTGGCTTCAACCATTCTAATATTTCTTAAGGAAAGCAGCACAAAATGGTTGTTTAAATAATGTAAAGTTTCTAAAGAATTTATGAGATTTTAAAACAATATTCATCTATGTACTTATAAGTAAAAGTCAAATAATAAATTTGTGTTGCTTTTGAGAGATTACTGGATAATGAAGTCTTCATTAACCATGCTGTAATTGCCACAGTATGCCCATTTATAACACACTTGATGTCTGAACATTTAGCGAGCAACATATATTTGATGAATATTTACTTAATCTTTCAGACATACTCAAACCAGGGTATAAGATTCCTGCCAGCCACTTAGAACTGCCCCTGAAGAATTCTGTCTCTCTCTCTCTGTCTCTCTCTCTGTCTGTCTCTGTCTCTGTCTCTCTCTGTCTCTCTCTCTCTCTCTCCCTCTCTGTTTCTCTCTCTCTCTCTCTCTCTCTCTCTCTCTCTCTCTCTCTCACTGACTCACTCACTCACTCACTCACTGCAGTACTTGGCTTGTAACATAATGGTCCCCAGATACAGGAGAGAAACTAGCTCTAGTAAACAAGGATTTCTTTATACTCATAATGTCAATCTACCTGGCAGCTTTTCACAGTGGAGTATCTTCCTATTTAAGGTGGTAAGACCCCATGAGTGCATATAATTTGAACACAAGTATTTCTAAGCCCATCAAGTCATACAACTGAAAAAAACTTTATTTTAACCGTGTCAAAGCAGATTCCAATGGAACTTTCTGTGATGTTTTTATGGCAAACAGAAGCAACTCAGTTTAATATGAAATGTTTCATAAGTGAAAGATAAACAATAATTGAGACTCAAATTAGACTCAGAATACCTTAAATGTTTCTTGGCCTAACGATGGTTCTGTGTCCAATACTACAGTGTTCAGACGCTCTAGAGTTGAAAACTATGGGAGATATAAGTAAGTCTTGTTCTACAGCATAAACAAAACCAGTTTGTTCATGTAGCCATTTCTGAGCATGCTTTTGACCATGGTTGAACAGTGATTCCTCCCAATGTTGCAAGTCCAACCTGAAGTTTCTCTTAGTATAATCTGGCAATCATGTATAAAGCAAATTCTTATCTAGAGAAAAGCAAATACCTGAAAATCCTCAAGGTCCAGGATGCATGATTCCATGATTCTCCATGTCCTGTTGAATCCCCGGCCTTATACTACTCCTCCGTGCCCACATCTACCATCACACCCATTCCCTCCTTGAGGGGAGATTCCAATGGGTGCAAATGATATGAGCTTTCACCATGGGAAGACAATTTGAAACTCCTAACTCTAATAGAGAACAGCACTTCCCATGAAGGCTGTTTGCTGTCTCAGGAGATCTCTATCCTCTGATATGTTGACTATCCTTAGGGAAAAGATGTCCGTGTTTCCCCTGGGACTCTGCCTAAGCTCTCATCCATGTTATTCCACCTGAGCATAGAAAGAGCACAAAATCCTCCCAAGACTCTGAGACTTACATTCTATATTGCCTTGCTTGGGGGTGCCTTCAAAGAGGAGAAGAAGACCATAAAATTTCTGTTGCAGAATTGTGATTACATGGAAATTAGTTCACATGGAATACAAAAAGTTGCCCTGCATATGACTCAGAGGGGAAGCACATTTGTAAACATCTGTTACTTTTCTTTCCAGACTAATGATGCACTCTTATTTTTAAACTTAATCTTTTCCAGTCCTCTTACATTATGTTTTTAAAAAATTGTTAAAATTGGTTTTAAAAAAACATCTAGTATACACACCAAAATTTACCTGTAGGTGGCAACTATCTAACTTGTGGTGGTTTGATTGACTGTGTCTAGTTGGCGCCATTGAAGTTGCCATTATTTAGTGAAACGCACACCACTCTTTTGAATATTCCTACATCATTCATTTCAACAAATCACAATGAATTCCTTTGTCTTAAAGAAGAAGTCATTTAAAGAACTTCTTTCTAGAATGGCCACCTGACCTCAGTAGGATCACATAGCATTTGGGAAGACATATACAGCCCAGTAAGCCAGCGCTGGAAGCCAGAATTGAAAGAATTTCCACGGCCACCATGGTTTTACCTTTGGAGCTCAGGTAAGCTGGTACAAAACAAATCCACACACTGCAGAAGACCAACATGCTGAATGTGATTGTTTTGGCCTCATTGAAGGTGTCAGGTAGCCTTCTCGCCAGAAAAGCAATAAGCAAGCTGAGACTGGCCAGAAAGCCCAAGTACCCCAGAACACAATAGAAGGCAAAGGTGGACCCCTCGTTACACAAGAGGATGATTTGTCCAAACTCTGACTGCATGTCAACATCAGGGAAAGGGGGATATGTTCCCAACCAGACTGCGCAGATGCACACTTGAATGATGGAACCACAGCAGACTATAGCATTTGAGAGTCGAGTCACCATCCACATTCGTAAGGTGCTTCCTGGTTTGATGGTTTTGAAGGCTACAACCACAATGAAGGTCTTTGCCAAGATAGCAGAAATGGCCACAGAAAATACAACCCCAAAAATCATTTGTCTCAAGACACAAGTGATTGTGCTAGGTTGGCCAATGAATATTAATGAGCAAAAGAAACAGAGAATTAGAGAAACTAGGAGGAGATAACTGAGATTTCTGTTATTTGCTCTGACAATGGGTGTATCCCGATAGCGGATAAATATTCCTAAAACCATGACTGAAAAGGCAGATAAACTAATGGCCACAGATACCAAAACAGCTCCCAGAGTATCTTCATGAGACAAAAATGCTTTAATTTTAGGGAGACACTGATTCCTCTGCTTGTTTGGATACTGATCTTCAGGACACTTGATGCATTCATCCATATCTGAAAGGGAGGCAGATTGGTTTATTACGTTGCACCTGTCACTCTCCAGATGTACCTATGGGACATATATCTTGTGCAGAACAATTGTTGAATTCTAAAAGAAATACCTGGTTATATTCACTGAGACATAATATTGGAAAACAGTAGATGAATAAGTTAATTTTTTCAAGAGAGAAAAATACAGATATACTGTATTCATAATATATTCCTAAGTGAGCAGACTTAAATAATATGAGAGAAGCAGAAATGTGGAAATGATGTTGAGGGGAAATCAGAAAATTTGGACATCATATTTGATTACTTGTTAAAGAAAAAGTTCATTTTGAACCTTTTACTATTCTTTGTTCTCTTTGTTTGTTTAAATTTTGTTACTTGAGAACATCATACATGCATATCATGTGCTTTGATCTAATCTACCTTCAATATCTTTCCTCTGCCACTCCTCTCTCTCCTTCCAACATTTTTTTCTCCCAACTTTACTTGCTCTTTTTTATTTAAGCCCATTGACTTCATTTAATCCTTCCTGTATGCATATCACTACAGAGCCATCTGCCATAACATGGGCAGCCTATCAGGGTCACATATATGAAAACAAACAAACAAACAAATAAACAAACCTGACTTTCTCCAGTAGCCATCAACTGCCAATAGCTTCTAGCTAGTGGTGGGAGCTTGTGATCGTGTCCTCTATCCATGCTTTTATTTTTGTCTGACTTAATTTGTCTTTATCTGGTTTGATCTGGTGCATTCCTCTGTGAATTTGTGTGCTCGAGGACCCTGTCATGCTTGACAAATTCTGTTTCCCTACAGACGTCACCTTTCTGGCTCTTATGACCTTTCTACCTTCTCTATCACAATGATCTGTAGTGCTCCCATCCCTGCAGGCTCTTGGTTGTTATTATGAAAGGTGCCATCCAGGAGGTGTCTAGGAGAAGGTAAAACCTAACAGGTGTCCTTCTGAGGTGGTTTTTCCATGGACTGTGAAGTCAACATGGATTTGCCCTTTGTCATTGTTTCATATGCTTGGCACAGGGAGTGGCACTATTTGGAGGTGTGGCCTTGTAGGAGTAGGTGTATCACTGAGGGCTTAGGCTCTAAGACCTGAACCCTAGCTGTTTGGAAGTCAGGCTACCACTAGCTGCCTTCAGATGAAGATGTAGAACTCTCAGCTCCTCCTGAACTACGCATGCCTGGATGCTGCCATGTTTCTACCTTGATGATACTGAATTGAACTTCTGAACCTGTAAGCAAGTCACACTAAATGTTATCCTTTATAAAACTTGCCTTGATCATGGTGTCTGTTCACACCAGAAAATCCTAAATAAGACACCCTTCTAGGCAAAACTAAAGGAATTATATATGAGGAAGGATCCCTGATCTTAATATGCTTTTTCTGTTATTAGACATATATACATACATACATACATACATACATACATACATACATACATACATACGTATATATATACATACATACATACATACATACATACATACATACATACACACACAGACACACACACACACAGAAATTTTGGGGAGCTTTATGCAAATCAGATATTAGCAATTTTGGGAAGCTTTCTAGAGATCAACAAATATCTATACTCTTATAGATTTTCTATATAGACAAATAGATGATTTATAGTTCTTAATGATGATTCTGTAAGAACCCCTAAAATTATACTTGTAATTATTAAGTCCCCTATAACAGGACTGCTATTAAGTCCTCTCTGTTATTAAAACTGCAATGAGAACTCTGCCAGTCCTCAGCTGTCACCAGTAAATTGATTCTGAGATAGAAAGCAGGCATCTACAACTTAGAAAACATTCCAAGAGGTTGTAAAACAATTAACCAAAGGTCATGAAAAGGGAACTAATGATTTAGTGTAAGTGAAAGACTGGGTTTCTCTATACAGAGCTTCAATAATAACTTAGTCACAAAAATTATGGATTTTAAATGACAGTGAACCTGTGGTGTTAATGACAGATAATATATGTTGTATTTTAATGGATACATATGCAAACAATCTCTGTTGTAAACTTCTTATTCAATATATGATTTGAATTTATGTTTGTACTTTTAGAGAACTTTTGTAAAAAAAAAAAATAAAGAACATGGGTGGAAAAACCATGTGATCTATTCCCATAGAAACTGCAACAAAATAGGAATGAATACCTTGTAGGCCATGATTACATCAAAGCAGTATAAGAGAGCAAGACAGGAAGGGGGACAGCAGAGTAGAGTAGCTAAGAAATTAAAAGGGAACTTAAAAATTCAGAAGGAATTTTTGGAGATAGAATTTTTAAAAGAGAGAATATTAGGAGAAGAACTTAGAAATAAAGATTAAAATCCCTTTGAAGAGTGTCCTTTTTTTCTTTCTGAGACTTTCCCTAGCAGGCTGGGAGTCCCAGCCTCCAAGTTCCTGTAGAGATAAGAACAAAGGCTACTTTACTTAATCCCCAGCTGTTTACTATGAGGTGCTAAATGTCAGAGGCTGCAGTTTCTGGCCTCAAGAGGAGCTGAGAGAGGCAGGCCAGCTATCACTGCAAAGCAACTTAGATGTATAACAGGAAAATGTTTTATTATAAAACAGACATCCTAAATATCTCTTAAACCAAGTCTTTCCCCCGCCAACACTCTTTCCCCACTCAGCTACCTCCAAGAGAGAACTAGACTGTCAAAGGAGGCCTCTGACAGGAACACCTAGAAACTAAAACTTGCTAACATTTACTGACATCTATGTTTAGGAACTGCGGTATTTTCTTTTGATTCTTGCATTATGATTTTTACCAGGGGGTGTATCGTTGTTTTAGAAATAATGCTGAAGGAAATACATTTTAGGTAAATAGTTTTTCTTAGGATAAAAAAAATCTGCTTGTTTTGGTGAGTTCTTTAATATGCTTGGTTGAACTCTAATTAGAACTTTATTAAAGGAAAAATAATTTTGCACTTAATTTCCAATATTTATTACATATATTTAAGTTACCTGAGTTTCCCGTACTTTTACATAAAAGATTTAGTAATTTTCTTCACATAGTATCTTTTTATTAAAAGAAAAAAAAAGACACAGGTAAAGGTAAGTCTCTGAATATTTAGAAGGAGTGCAGTAGAATGGGAAGTCTTATTCCCTAAGCTTATAATTCATTCACTCTGAAAGACACTTGCATGGGACCCATTTTTAACTAGAAAAATAACTAAAGCAAAGCACCATATTGCACACCTGTAATTCTAGCACAAAGGAGACTACCAGCCAGCCTGTTTACATACCACATTCCTGGCAAAACCAGAAAGATTTTACAGTGAGGCCTTGTCTCAAAATGAAATAAAATACAAGAAAAGAAAACAAAAGAAAAAAAAAGGAAGGAAGGAGGGAAAACTATTGCATATTCATTTGTGAGCTTATATGGCCCAAAAGTATTTTTTAAAATACCAGCACAGTATTGACCATTCTATACTGTTAATTTCTCTTCCAAAGGGGAATTCAAACCAAAATTTTCCAGTGGTATAGACATGTTGTTTTCAGGGATAATGGTTTCTTCATGGTCATGATATAAGTCTATGTGCTTGGATATCAATTCTGCTTATTGTCCTCATTGATTTTGATGAACATTTCATTTGATATAAGTAGCTAGACACTTACTGCTTTGAAGAAAAATGATACACTTTAATAAAAACTGGTTGGACTCCTACAGGAGAATAGATGCAATGTTCTACAAGGAATATAGTGGAGTATTACCAGCCATTGAAAAGTCAGTGGGCCTAGAACCAGTACTGCATCTGTTTGAAAAAGTATATGGTGAGCCGGATTGAATTTAGTTCATGAAATGAAACATTGTTGTGGTGATAATTGCATGATCTGTGGATACAGCTGAGTCTAGAGCACATGCCTAGCATATACAACATTTTAGGTTCTAGTCTCAGCACAAAAATGTGTTAAATGCATGATGATGATGGAAATATTTTTCTCAGACACATTTAGTAAACTGGGATTATGTCACCCAACTAAAATCCTGATTTTCTATAAATGTAAACATGCATACTTGGAAACTGCTTTTTCAAAATTAATAGTTTAAGGCAGAGCACAAAAATTATTGTTCCAGATTAGGAATTTAAAACTACTGAAGTTCAAGGATAATGTACTTCAATATTTGGTAGATGTTAGACTATGAAGAAAAAGAGATTCAGTCACATATTCTTGGAAACATCAAGCCTTCTGTTGATGGCTCAGAAAATACTGCTTTGGGGTAAAGAGGGAAAGATTCCCACAGCCTATTAGGTAACCTAAAGACACTTTAAAGAGATGGAATTCCTAAGGAGTATGAGGAAGATTTATTTTTTTTTTTTGTCTTTTTAGTCTATCAGCGAATTACTTTTCTAAGAAAATGGTGGTATTTGAAATTTATAATAGTACAAGTAAGGCCTACTCCTAGAAGGGTTGCAAGTGGAGCTGCTGTGTTACACCTGCAATATTAGGTGGCAGAGAGGAGAGAGGCAAAGACTACCTTCAGAGCATATGATTAGCAGCCAAAGAGTCAGGAACTTTTCCAGAAGCCAGGTCTACATACCACATTCCTAGACAGGCCAGAAAGATTTTACAGTGAGGCCTCATCTCAAAATTAAACAAAAGAAAAGTAAAGAGAAGAGAAGGGAAGGGAAGGGAAGGGAAAGGAAGGGAAGGGAAGGGAAGGGAAGGGAAGGGAAGCGAAGCGAAGCGAAGCAAAGCAAAGGAAATAAAGAAGAAAGGAGGGAAAACAATTGCATATTCCAAAAAATAAAGAGAGGTTGAGAGACAACCAATCCAGTGCCATAGAGGCCTCAATGGCACCCAGGACCTGTAGTAAGTCAGCTACGAGAAGAACTATTTCTGGGACTAAAGGCAACAGTCCAGATGAGGAGGAAGACCAAGATAATCACCAGACCAGTGCCATTGGTCCTGGACAGGGAGCTAACCTGGAGACCATGAGATGACCATGATTCAGGCACTGTGCAAGGCTGGGGAGGACTGGCAGACCTTGCCCAAGATAATGTTTGCCTAGCACTATAAAGCATGAGCAGGAAATACCTCCTGAGAACACTCTAGAGACATCCTCAGACACTTAGAGACCCAGTGCACCACAAAGAGGAACAATTAGGTGGTGAAGAAATGGAAAAGAAAAGTAAAAATTGCTGTGGACACGAGAAATTTAATCATAACTGAAGACTGGAGGGTAATTAGAAATACCCATCAGGAAAAGGTGTTGCCACCTGGGACTATGATTGGGTCCTGGCCTGTGCTGCCACTGGAGGCCATGTCCAGTTGTGTGACCCTGCTGCAGCAGGAGTCTGTTACCAAGGCCAGGCTGATGTCCCTGGTCTGGCCTGTCTCTTAGGGATATGTTGATGTCTGAGGGCTGTGCAGAGATGGGCCCATCCTTACCAGGACATTGTGGGAAAGCTGGCTCAAGGAACATGAAAACAGGAGAGCTGAATCCACCCCCTGGAGAGATGTATTACTCAGGAGTGTGGGCCCAGCACATCTCTGGAGTAACAGGAGAGTCCTGCACCCCACTATGAGAGACTTATCCCTATCTCTTATCTCTGCAATGGGTAGATGAGGGGAGATACTCTTTCTCCCTTTTGTACTTGACCAGCTGGAGCATTCAGCAGAAAGAGCTCTGTTCTAACTGTGAGCATCACAGTAGAGTTGACCATGGTGGTATACTATGGGCCACAACTGAGCCCAGCCCCAAGTGCATGAACATGGCACAGTGGCAAGCACTTGACTGCCATGCAGTGACATACATGAGGTAGGGATGGAAAGATGAGTGGGATGTGGGTTTATGATGTGAAATTCACAAAGATTCAATACAAAATTAATTTTTTTAAAACAAGTATGAAGAATAAGGACTTGGCAGTGCTTGTCTGTAAGCCCAGGACTCAGGAAATAGTCAGTCTGGCCTACCACTACCTTGCCACTTAAAAAAGCAAAGAACATCGTTTTACATAGACTTTGGTAAGTAATGATTTCATTCAGGAAAATAAGATAGTCATGACAAGACACCTACTTTGAAATCGATATCACTGTGAAGTGAGGATACAAAAACTAGAAGGAAGCATTGCTGCTGTGCTCTGGGGAGGCTTTGCAATTAAAATCAAGTTGAGGAAGAAGTGACAGATGGTCCACAAGAGGACAATGGTCAGAGCATCTCTGCACATCAACCAGAGACCTGGACATCATTCACAGCACTGCACATCACTCACCCTCTGGAATCTCTCAATGTTCAGTTGTACAGAGGCCTTATACTAGCTTATAGTACCAGGGAACACACAATGAGAGCTTCCACAAGATTCAAATTAATTACAAAGAAAACTCTTAAATCATACAGGATATACTTATTTAGTCATAAACAAATATTTATGGAGATACTACTACTTTCCAAAGGAAGTGGTCTCGGGGTCCCAGGAAAAGAGTTCTGTATCAATGTCACTCTGATACAAAGTTTTTATCAGTTTTTTTCACTTGACAAGTCTGAATTTTGTCTCAGCTTTCTCTAGGTTGTATGATCATAGCAATTTATAGAGTTTCTCTGAAATTTAATTTCTTTGTAAATAAAATGTTAGTTATTAGTATTTATTGTAGCATGAAATAAGGTCACATTTTATAATGCATCTCATAGTTTAGTGTAAACAATGAGCACTAACTGTTTATGGTATACAGAGAGCACTAACTTTATTCATTAATACTGTTACAGCTGGAATAGAACCACTAGTGAAAAGCAGGGATATAAAGAAAAGAAACTTAAACATGCAGATGTGCAGAAAACAAAGCAGGAGCAGATGCAGGAGCACACTCCTGTGGTCTTAGTCACCCAGGAGGCTGAGCCTGGAGAATTGCTGGAGCTTGAGTTTGAGACCAACACACACAGCATATCAAATAAAACAATCAGATAAACAAGCATCAGTAACAAAAATGTTTGGGTAGAAATCAAGATTTTTGTTTGTTTTTGTTTAGTTTTTCAAGACAGGATTTCTCTGTGCAGCCCTGGCTGTCCTGGAACTCACTCTGTGGATCAGGCTGGCCCTGAACTCAGATATCCACATACTGAGAGTTGGGATTAAAGCCTTTGCCACTTACACCCCACAAGAGCATGCTTTAAAGTATTGGGAGTTAGCTACAAAATTGTAACTGTGTCTTCATGTGCTGTGTTACTCTCCCCTATCCTGTGTGTGCCTCATTTCCACATTCAGACTCATTTTTATAATTGTCCACATTCAGAACCATTTCTAGAAATTTCCACATTCAGAACCATTTCTAGAAATTTCCACATTCAGAACCATTTCTAGAAATTTCCACAATCAGAAACATTTCTAGAAATTTCCACATTGAGAATCATTTTATAAATACCTGTTTCATTTGCAATCTCTCCATCTGGACATGGGAAACAATCAAAACAACAGAATGGTTTCCCTTCAGCAGGTGTTTTCCTAAATCCAAGTGAACAACTTTGACTGCAAACAGATACAGGAGTCTGTATAGGGGACATGAGAGGAGAGAAGGCAGTCAATTCATGACATTCAGTATTAGCATCCAGATGGTAGATTTCAGCAGGATATCTGTACGCTGTGACAACCACAGAATTACCATGTTTTTAGAGAATGTGAAGCCAAAGTCTCTGTCTCTGTCTCTGTCTCTGTCTCTCTCTCTCCCTCCCTCCCTCCCTTCCTCCCTTCCTCTCTCTTCCTCTCTCTCTCTCTCTCTCTCTCTCTCTCTCTCTCTCTACCTCTCTCTCTATCTTTATTTCTCTTTCCTGCTTTATATCAGTCAGAGATAGGACATACCCAACTCTCATAAGAATAGACACAAAGAGATGCAATTGACCAGGGTCCTATCTTCTACAGTCAGGTACTGAGGTGAGACACAGTGACAGATGAAGGACAAAGGCTAAAGACCTCTGGCCATTAACACTCTCTTACTGTTCTGGGGCCCAGAAACTGATGGATTCTGGCTATTTAACTCTCTCTATCTGGGGGTAGAAGCTGATAGCTTTGGGCAGTTAACTTGGTTTTGTTCATTCTAGGCCAAAAGCTGAAGCCTTCTTGCAATTTACTCCTGTTGATAGCAGGAGGGGATTAAGAAAAGAAACTTAGTTACTTAAGCTCATTAGTCATTGACTGAGAGGCCTCTTGGTAGCTAGGTAAGAGGCTCAAAATTTGTTAATACTTCCTGAGCAAGGAAGGAAGGAAGGAAGGGAGGGGGGAGGGAGGGAGGGAAGAGAGAGAAAGATTGTATGGAAGAGAAAAAGGATGGATGGAAGAAAAAGAAAGAAGAAAGAAAGATAGAAAGAAAGAAAGAGAGAGAGAGAGGAAGGAAGGAAGGGAGGAAGGAAGGAAGGAAGGAAGGAAGGAAGGAAGGAAGGGAAAGAAAGAAGAAAGAAAGAAAGAAAGAAAGAAAGAAAGAAAGAAAGAAAGAGAA
>NW_021620828.1:125766-143188 GCF_004785775.1 Grammomys surdaster
AAGAAAGAAAGAAAGAAAGAAAGAAAGAAAGAAAGAAAGAAAGAAAGGGAGAAAGAGAGAAAGAGAGAAAGAGAGAAAGAGAGAAAGAAAGAGAGGGAAAGAAGAAAGATAAAAATAGAGAGAGAAAGAAAGAAAAAGAAGGAAAGAAAGAAAGAAAGAGAGAGAGAGAGAGAAAGAAAGAAAGAAAGAAAGAAAGAAGAAAAAGGAGGAAGGAAGGAAGGAAGGAAGGAAGGAAGGAAGGAAGGGAGGGAGGGAGGGAGGGAGGAAGGAAGGAAGGAAGGAAGGAAGGAAGGAAGAAGAGAGGAAAGAAAGAAATGAAAGAAACTCTTAGTAAGGGATACAAACAAGACAAATGTACATTGGGAGAGGTAGAAAAAGGCTACTCCAAACCTTTATTTTTTGCTTCTAGCATTTTATAGCTTTTTTAGTAAAAAAATCTTCTATATAAGAAAAAAATTACCTCATACATAAAATGTTAAAGAAAAGGGAATTATAGCACAAAAGAGATTCAAAGTTCAAAGCAGTGTTTCATTGTGTGAGTTCATTATAAGTTTAGAGCAACAGTTTCATATGGCCTTGCTTTTCCACAGTGAAGACTTGTGATCTATTTCTTGGATCAAATGTAGCATAAATGTTTTTTCTCTGATCATTAATTTGATCCAATCCTTTTTGTTTCCCTAGTCTATGACACATAAAGGTATATAGAGCTCTATTTGCAACTTTTATTCTATAGGGCGCTTGAGAAGAGTTGTATCAATTTACAAGCTCTATAAAATCATGACCAGCAATTAGGAAATGGTCAATTCATCTAAACAGCATTACTACATGGAAGAACACCTTCATATTGATTCTGCAGGAAATTGACCCAATAGAGTGGGTAAATACCCAGGAAATCATTAAGCTATGTAATAGTGAGAGGAAAGAGAAGCAATATCTGAGTCAAAATCTCTGGGGTCGTTGCCTCTCAGAGTGTACCCATTGCAGCCACACAAAACTGTGGATGTCTTGAGAAATCTTAGTTCATTGTCAGAGCCTTTCCAAGATGGCTTCTAACAGCAACTTAAGGGAACAGGGCATGAGGTCTGGGGGCAGGGCATGCAGTGAGTTTTACTGGGACAGTTGTACAGAGACAGCTTGCAGACAGAACAAGCTAGACACAGGTAAAGACAGAACCACCCATATTTGAAAAGGAGCAAAGCATTGAGAACATATTGCCAAAGTTAGTATTAAGGTAAGCAGAGCAAATCCAGTCAGAAACTGAGAGAAGTCAGATTGAACCAATCAGCTTGGAGAAAGTTTGAGCAAGAATAGCTGAGTTAAACCAGTCAGCCAGAGCTCAGAAAGAGTTAGATTATTAGGGATTCAGGAATAAGTCTCAAATGCTGTAAACACTCTAGAACTAAACTAGATTGTGATGAATCTAGAAGCATCCAGAAATAAGCTTAGGTTAGCAGACAGAGGCAATACGCCTCAGAGATGACAATTAACTTCACAAAAATAAAAGTTATATTTACAAATACTTATTTGAAGAGACTAATTTCATCTACATATCTTTATTTTATTTATTTACCAAAAGCAGTTACTTCCACTAAAGTCTTGATCACTAAAATCCTTTCAGAAAACTACCCAAGATGTTTCTTTTTTTTCTTTCTTTCTAGGTAGGCCATGGGTGTATCTGATCATTACAAGGATAAAACCATCTAAAGAATTAATCCAAAATGAATCAGTTATTCTTACAATGATTCTGCAGGGACAAAATTCTGGTATTTGGCATTGGAAAGGACAAAGTAAGGAATTCTTGGCCTGATGGCACTAAGCAGACCCCTTAACCCTGTTCTCTGAGGAATTCCACTCTGAGCACAGCACACAGTGCTGACTTCAGAGATACTCACCTGATTGTGGTATATTCCCCAAATTATGAGTTCATCATTTAGGGAAAGATGCTGAACACTGTGAGATTCAAAGACAAACTCGCCAACTTTCACTTGAGTTTTGGGAACATTCAGCGGAGACTGGTAATTAAAAATGTCAAGTTTGGTTGCCGAAACTTCCTTGTTCACAAGGTTCTCCTCATTGGAGCTTCTCCCAAGTTGGCCCTTTTGTAAGAATGGATGAAGCTGAAATAGAAAATAATGTTCGAAACTTGCACTAAAAGTCATTGAGATGCAAATAAACCCGGTTACTTTAACTGTCCTTTCTTTCACTCACTGTATGTTCCTTTGCCTTTGATTTTTCTTCCATTAATAAACATTTATCATAAGACTAGTGGATGCTATATGAAAGAATTAGCATAGTCATATGCTATTTACCAACACTATCACCACTATTCAAATTTGAAAACTGAACTTTTCTCAGTTACTCAGTGATGAAAGGAATGCTCTGTCCACCAGATTCTAATTTTTATGAAAAGTAAGAAAAATTTGAATGCGATATTATAAACACTTGCAGAATAGCTTTTTCAGAAAAATTACAATTTTTTTCACAAATACAAATTACTTGAGAAAGTTCTAATAAAATAAAATTTTCAGATTTTAAAATATGAAATTTGTAAATAAGAAAGGAAGAGAAAGGAGAACACACGTGATATAGAAACGCAGAGGATCATGTGATGGAGAGCTTCCAAGACAGATGGGAGTCAAAGAGAATAGAGTGGAGTAAGTTAACCAAAGCCAAACCTATATAAAGAAGTCACACATATAGCTACATCTTTAAGCTAGTTAGAAAGAAAATATAATTTAAAAAGAATTTGAACAGAGGTATTACAGTCTATTTTATATAAAATATCCCTGTGGCCATTAGGAAGCCACCAAAAGACCCCAAGACTATGCAGGTTATGATCACTACGCTGAGTTACATGGAAGAATCAGAAGGAAGACCCTATTGCTGAAGACACCACACACCTTGACTTCAACACAATAGTAAGGCTGGAACTAAGGTGAAAACTTTCTCCCTGTTGTCTGTTCTGCTTTTTTGTCTGTCTGGCACACTTTACTCTGGCAGAAGCTGAACTGCATGCTGCTGTGAAAGAAAAGTCAGCAGAGGCCTCTCCCAACTGTGGACCTTGCATTCTATAATACCAACTTCCCAGACACAATGTGCATACTGGAAAACTACTGGCACAACGGTCATGGGAATAAACAACTGCTAACTGACTGCATTTGAGGACTTCTTTATAAAAGAAACTCATGCCTGTTTCTGCAAAGCTATTCAATATCCATGTCTGGGGAAATCAAAAGTCCTATGGGTGAGCCTACATTTTGTTTGACTAAGAAGACACATTATTGAACTGCCTCATGTATATTTACATACATAGAATAGTGCTATCATCGGATTATATCTGAGAATCTTCTCTTTGCCAGGAATATCAGTGCTTGAGGAAAACAATGACCATTGAGTGCTCATACTGAAATGAGACAGCCATGTGACTGTTCCTAAAGCACAGGAGAGATTGTGAAAGAGGGGATAGAGAGAATGCAAGAGCAAAATGCTGGGGAGAAGGTCCATGAAATGCTGTCTTTTAGCTGTGACATGGTCATGGCACTCATGAACTTGTGGCAGTTAAGTTTGCCTCTATAGAACCAGCACAAGACTGAGCCAATAAAAATGTTAAACCACAGAGTACAGAGGGGGCTAATGGGATCCAGCTCCTCACATGACCCGTGTTAGAAACGAAAAGATTCTGAAGGAAAGGTAATCATTGCGATCAGAAATGCCATCAATTTTGTATTCCTTCTGCCTCATTATTTTTTATTGGATGTTTTATTTACATTTCGTATGTTGTCCCCTTACCCCATTCCCCACCCACCCAGGAACCCCCTATCTCATCACCCTTCCTCCTGCTTCTCTGGGGATGTACCCCGACCTACCCCCCCAACTCCCACCTCCCCATCCTCAAATTCCCACCCCCTGGGGAGTCCAGCCTTCATGAGGCCAAGGATCTATTCTCCCACCTATGCCCAGACAGGGCCCTCCACTCTTACATATACAGCTGAAGCCATGGGTCCCTCCCTAAGTGCTCCCAGGCTGGTGGTTTAGACCCTGGGAGCTCTGTTTGGTTGGTATTGTTGCTATCCTCATGGGGCCACAAACCCTTTCAGCTCCAATGGTATTCACTCTAACTCCTCCATTGGGAACCCCTTGATCAGTTCAATGTCTAGTTGTGAACATCTGCCTCTGAATGTGTCAGACTCTTGAAGACCTCTGAGGAGACATCTTTATCACGATCTTATGAGCATGCACTTCCTGATATCCACATCAGCATCTACCCTTGGTGACTGCACTTGGGATGGATATCCAGGTGGAATGGTCTTCAGATGGCCCCTCCTTCAGTTTCTGTCCCTCACTTTGTCTCCATATTTGCTCCCTTGAGTATTTTGTTGCTCCTTATAAGAAGGACTGAATCACCCCCACTTGATCTTCTTTCTTCATGAGCTTCATGTGGCCTGTGAGTTGAATCTTGGGCATTTCAAGGTTCTGGACTAATATCCAACAATCAGTGAGTGTATACCATGTATATTCTTTTGTGATTGGCTTACCTCACTCAGGATGATAATTTCTAGTTCCATCCATTTCTAGTTCCATCCATTTCCTAGGAATTTCTTGAATTCATTGGTTTTAATAGATGACTAATACTCCAGTGTAAATGTACCACATTTTTTGAATGCATTCCTCAGTTGAAGGTCATCTGGGTTCTCTCCTGCTTCTGGCTATTATAAATAAGGCTGCTATGAACATAGTTGAGCATATGTCCTTGTTATATGTTAGAGCATCTTCTGGGTATATGCCTAGGAGAGGTATAGCTGAATCCTCAGGTAATGCTATGTCCAATTTTCTGAGGAACCGCCAGACTGATTTCCAAAGTGGTTGCACCATCTTGCAGTCCCACCAACAATGGAGGAGTGTTCCTCTTTCTCCACAACCTCACCAGCATCAACTATCACCTGAGTCTTTAATCTTAGCCATTCTGGCTATTGTGAGATGGAATCTCAGGGTTGTTTTGATTTCCATTTCCCTGATGACTAAGGATACTGAACATTTCTTTAGGTGCTTCTTGGCAATTCGAGTTTCCTCAGTTGAGAATTCATTGTTTAGCTCAATACCTCATTTTTAAATAGAGTTATTTGGTTGTCTGGAGTCTAATTTCTTGAGTTCTTTGTGTATATTGGATATTAGCCCTCTATCAGATGAAGGATTGGTAAAGATCTTTTCCCAATTTGTTGCCTGTCGATTTGTCCTATTGACAGTGTCCTTTGCCTTACAGAAACTTTGCAATTTTATGAAGTCCCATTTGTCAATTCTTGTTCTTAGAGCACATGCCATTGGTGTTTTGGTGTTCTGTTCGGGAACTTTTCCCCTGTGCCCAAGTATTCAAGGCTCTTCCCCACCTTCTCTTCTATTAGTTTCAGTGTATCTGGTTTTATGAGAAGGTCATTTATCCACTTAGACTTGAGCTTTGTACAAGGAAATAAGAATGGATCAATTTTCATTCTCCTACACGTTGACCTCCAACTGAACCAGCAACATTTGTTGAAAATGTTGTCCTTTTTCCACTGGACAGTTTTAGCTCCTTTGTCAAAGATCAAGTGACCATAGGTCTGTGGGTTCATTTCTGGGTCTTCAATTCTATTCCATTGATCTTCCTGCCTGTTTCTGTACCAATACCATGTAGTTTTTATCACTATTGCTCTGTAGTACAGCTTGAGGTCAGGTGATTCCTCCAGAAGTTCTTTTATTGTTGAGAATAGGTTTCACTATCCTGGGTTTTTTGTTATTCCAAATGAATTTGAGAATTTCCTTTTCTAACTCTGTGAAGAATTGAGTTGGGATTTTAATGGAAGTTGCATTGAATCTGTAGATTGCTTTTGGCAAGATGGCCATTTTTATTATATTAATCTTGCCAATCCATGAGCATGGGAGATCTTTCCATCTTCTGAGATCTTCTTTGATTTCTTTCTTCAGGGACTTGAAGTTCTTGTCATACAGGTCTTTCACTTGCTTGGTTAGATTTACATCAAGGTATTTTATATTATTTGCGACTATAGTGAAGGGTGTCATTTCACTAATTTTCTTTTCAATCTGTTTATCTTTCATGTAGAGGAAGGCTACTGGTTTGTTTGAGTTGATTTTATAACCAGCCACTTTGCTGAAGTTGTTTATCAGGTTTAGGAGTTCTCTGGTGGAAGTTTTGGGATCACTTAAGTATACTATCCTATCATCTGCAAATAGTGATATTTTGACTTCTTCCTTTCCTATTTGTATCCCTTTGACTTCTTTTTGTTGTCTAATTGCTCTGGCTAGGACTTCCAGTACTATATTGAATAGGTAGGGGGAGAATGGCCTGCCTTGTCTAGTCCCTGATCTTAGTGGGATTGCTTCAAGTTTCTCTCCATTTAGTTGGTGTTGGCTACTGGTTTGCTGTATATTGCTTTTACTATGATTAGGTAAGGGCCTTGAATTCCTGATCTTTCCAAGACTTTTATTGTGAAGGGATGTTGAATTTTGTCAAATGCTTTCTCAGCATCTAATGAGATGTTCATGTCGTGTTTTTCTTTGAGTTTGTTTATATAGTGGATTACATTGATGGATTTCCGAATATTGAACCATCCCTTCATTCCTGGGATAAAACATACTTGATCATGATGGATGATTGTTTTGATGTGTTCTTGGATTCAGTTTGCTAGAATTTTATTGAGTATTTTAGCATCGATGTTAATAAGGGAGATTGGTCTGAAGTTCTCTTTCTTTGTTGGATCTTTGTGAGGTTTGGGTATGAATGTAATTGTAGCTTCATAGAACGAATTGGGTAATGTTCCTTCTGTTTCTATTTTGTGGAATAGATTGAAGAGAATTGGTATTAGGTCTTCCTTGAAGGTCTGACAGAATTCTGCACTAAAACCATCTGGTCCTGGGCTGTTTTTGGTGGGAAGACTTTTAATGACTGCTGCTATTTCCTTAGAGGTTATGGGAGTGTTTAGATGGTTTATCTGCTCCTAATTTAACTTTGGTACCTGGTATCTGTCTAGGAAGTTGTCCATTTCATCCAGGTTTTCCAGTTTTCTTGAGCATAGGCCTTTGTAGTAGGATCTGATGTTTTTTTTTAATTTCTTCAGTTTCTGTTGTCATCTCTCCCTTTTTAGTTCTGATTTTATTAATTTGGATACTATCTCTGTGCCCTCTGGTTAATCTGGCTAAGAGTTTATCTATCTTGTTGATTTTTTCAAAGAACCAGCTCCTGGTTTTGTTGATATTTTGTATTGTTCTTTCTGTTTCTATTTGGTTGATTTCAACCCTGAGTTTCATTATTTCCTGCCTTCTACTCCTCTTGGGTGTATTTGCTTCTTTTTGTTCTAGAGCTTTTAGTTGTGCAGTCAAGTTGTTAGTGTATGCTGTCTCCAGTTTCTTTTTGTAGACACTTAGAGCTATGAGTTTTCCTCTTAGCACTGCCTTCATGGAGTCCCACAAGTTTGGGCATGATGTGTCCTCATTTTCATTAAATTCTAAAAAGTCTTTAATTTCTTTCTTTATTTCTTCCTTGACCAAGTCATCATTGAGTAGAGAGTTGTTCAGTTTCCATGTGCATGTGGGTTTTCCATTGGTTTTGTCATTATTAAAGACCAGTCTTAGTCCGTGTGATCTGATAAGATGCATGGGATTATTTCAATCTTTTTATATCTGTAGAGGCCTGTTTTGTGACCAATTATATGGTCTATTTTGGAGAAGGTAACATGAGGTACTGAGGAAAAGGTATATTCTTTTGTTTTAGGATGAAATGTTCTATAGATGTCTGTTAAGTCCATTTGGTTCATAACTTCTGTTAATTTCAAAGTGTCTCGGTTTAGTTTCTGTTTCTGTGGTCTGTCCATTGCTGAGAGTGGGGTGTTGAAATGCCCCACTATTATTGTGTGAGGTGTAATGTGTGTTTTGAGCTTTAGTAAAGTTTCTTTTATGTATGTAGGTGCCCTTGCATTTGGAGCATAGATGTTCAGTATTGATAGTTCACCTTTGTAGATTTTTCCTTTGATGAGTATGAAGTGTCCTTCCTTATCTTTTTTTGATTAATTTTGGATGAAAGTCAATTTTATTTGATATTAGAATGGCTACTCCAGCTTGTTTCTTGGGACAATTTGCTTGGAAAATTGTTTTCCATCCTTTTATTCTGAGTTAGTGTCTGTCTTTGTCACTGAGGTGCGTTTCTTGTATGCAGCAAAATTCTGGGTCCTGTTTGTGTATCCAGTCTGATAGTCTGCGTCTTTTTATTGGGGAATTGAGTCCATTGATGTTAAGAGATATTAAGGAAAAATGATTGTGGCTTCCTGTTATTTTTGTTATTAGAGGTAGAATTATGTTTGTATAGCTATCTTCTTTTGGGGTTGTTGGAAGTTTACTTTCTTGCTTTTTCTAGGTTGTAGTTTCCCTCCTTGTGTTGGCATTTTCCATCAATTATTCTTTGAAGTGCTGGGTTTGTGTGAAAATATTGTACAAATTTGGTTTTGTCATGGAATATCTTGATTTCACTATCTATAGTGATTGAGAGTTGTGCTGGATATAGTAGTCTGGACTGGCATTTGTGTTCTCTTAGAGTCTGTATGATGTCAGTCTGGACTCTTCTGGCTTTTATAGCCTCTGGTGAGAATTCTGGTGTAATTCTTATAGGTCTGCCTTTATATGTTACTTGACCTTTTTCCCTTATTGCTTTTAGTATTTTTTCTTTGTTTTGTGCGTTTGATGTTTTGATTATTATATGATGGGAGGTATTTCTTTTCTGGTCTAGTCTATTTGGTGTTCTGTAGGCTTCTTGTATGTTTATGGGCATCTTGTTCTTTAGGTTAGGGAAGTTTTCCTCAATAATTTTGTTGAAGATATTTACTGGCCCTTTAATTTGTTAATCTTCATTCTCATCTATACCTATTATCCTTTGGTTTGGTCTTCTCATTGTGTCCTGGATTTCCTGGCTATTTTGGGTTAGGAGTTTTTTTGCATTTTGCATTTTCATTGACAACTGTGTCAATATTTTCCATGGTATCTTCTGCACTTGAGATTCTGTCTTCTGCCTCTTGTATTCAGTTGGTGATACTTGAGTCTATGACTCCTGATCTCTTTCTTAGGTTTCCTAACTCAATATTTGTCTCCTTTTGAGATTTCTTTATTGTTTCTATTTCCATTTTCAGATCCTGAATGGTTTTGTTTAATTCCTTCTTTGTGTTTTCTTGCAATTCTTTAAGGGATTTCTGTGATTCCTCTTTAAGGGCTTCTCCCTATTTACTTGTACTCTCCTGTATTTCTTTAAGGGAGTTACTTATGTCCTTCTTAAAATCCTCTATCACCATCATGAGAAGTGATTTTAATTCTGAATCCTGTTTTTCTGGTGTAATGGGGTGTCCAGGGCTTGCTATATTGGAAGAACCTGGTACTGATGATGCCAAGTAACTTTGGTTTCTGTTGCTTATGTTCTTGCACTTGCCTTTCGCCATCTGGTTAACTCTAGTGTTACCTGCCCTCACTGCATAAGACTGGGGTCTGTATTTCCGGTTATCTTGCTTGTGGCAGAGCTCCTCAGAGTCCAGATGTCTCTGTGGTCTTATGATCCTAATCTCCTGGGTGGAAGAACTCCTGGGACTCAGGCCACCTCTTGGATATGGAAATCCTTCTGCTCTGGGTGCAGTGGTTCCTCTAGGATGGCTCAGGATACGATGTCTCCCGAGTGCAAACCACCTTGGTGTCTGCTGCTCTGAGTGCAGTGGCTCCTCAGCTGCTCTGAGTGCAGTGGGTCCTCTAGGATGGCTCAGGATTCAGTATCTCCACAGGAGCAGACCAACTCTCCCTTCTGCCTCATTAGATAGCTGAATATTCATGTGCACATGAAAGGCCCTGTGGTCATAAATCCACTCAGTTGTTGGAAAAAAAAAAGACATGACTGCACCATAGGGACATGGTGGGAGAATGGAGGATCTGTGAAGATGGAGAGAGCTAAGGGACTGAGGGAAACAGGTATGAGCAGAAGGTATATGTACTGGTGTGCTTGTATATAACTGTCCAAGTATGCATTATTTTAATAGACCATATAGGATAGATATAAAAATGACTATGTCTAACTTTATAATTTAAATTGAAAAAAAAGCCCCCAAAAATAAAAACAATTCTCTGAAAAAATAAGTGAAATATATCCCTTC
The DNA here is from genome assembly GCF_004785775.1 of Grammomys surdaster. Classification (NCBI taxonomy): domain Eukaryota; kingdom Metazoa; phylum Chordata; class Mammalia; order Rodentia; family Muridae; genus Grammomys; species Grammomys surdaster. Next base: position 135,936 of record NW_021620828.1, read on the forward strand.
CTTAGACAGGAGGATGATTTACTTTTCCAGATTGAATCAACAAAATTGTCCTCTTAAAGTGAAGGAAAAATGAATATGATCGGAGATTTAAAATACACAGGAACAAAATATTGCTCATGTTCCAGTCCTGTAGCAATGTTAAAGGAAACTTTCAGAGAAGAGAAAAACTGTATATGCTAGAAAATGAAACTGACATAGAGACAAGAATACCAATGAAACAGAATACCATAGTAAAATTGAGCACTGTATTTTCTTTATTTTTCTAATAGGATAAAATCTGCACAAAACCACAAAATGAATACAATATCACGTGGCTATGTCTTTGGATAAATGAAACACTTTTCAGCACTGTTACAACAAATAGAAAAGAGGAAACAGAAGGGTTGGAGAATCTGCCAGCATTGCTGACAAGCACTATTTTTAAGTATGTCTTGAACATATTAAAAAAAAAACACCAGAATTTGTTAAGTATAGCTGATATTCTATGAGAAAAAGTAGAATAGAAATATTCAATTAAATCTAAAGAATCAGATAAAGAGAAGATGACAAAAAAAGGTGTCAACTGTCCTCAAATAGAAAATTCTCACATGATATTCATTATTATAAAGATCAATAATCATTTTAAAGTGAGTTCACTAAATGCATGAATTTACAACAGAAACAAATTGGAGTAAAACACTATGCTCAACCAGACCAACAAAAAGCTGCTAAGACATGACTGTGTGCTAGTTAACACAAAATCCACAGGGAATGTCAGTGTCCCTGACACAAACTTCCAGGAAATATAAGACTCTGGGAAAGAACAAATTTAATAGAAATAAAACTAGGGATAATAGTAATAGAACAAGGAGAAAATACCAGCTCAAAGGCCCTTTCTTTAACACAATCAAAAAAAGAAAATTTTTCCAAACTGCTAAAAAAATTCATATAAAGGTATACAGAACACCAAATAGATTGGACTAGAAGATAAGCTCACTTTGCTCTATAATAATTAGAACACTAAACATATAAAACAAAGAAAGAACAATAAATGCTTCAATGAAAAAAGGCCAAGTAACATATACAGTTAGACATATTCAAATTGCTCAAACTTCTCAATGGAGACACTAAAAGCCAGAAAAGTCTAGGCACTTGCACTGCAGACTCTAAGATACCATACATGCCCAGATCACTATACCCAGCAAAACTTTCAGTCACCGTAGATGGAGAAAACAAGATATTCCATGATGAAGTCAAATTTAAATATCTATTCACAAGTCCAGCACAACAGATAGTGCTAAAATGAAAACTCCAACCCTGAGAGGCAAAGTACATCCATGAAAACACAGGAAATACATAATATCACAGTAGCAAACCCAAAAACTGGTAGTAAACACACACACACACACCACCACCACCACCACCATCATCACTTCCAGCACCCAATTAAAAAAGAATTGTAAATGACCTCTCAGTATGAACGGATTCAATTCCTCAATAAAAAGACACAAGCTAACAGAATGGATAGGAAAACAGGATCCAACATTCCAAAGCTTGTGTCCGGAGTTAAACAGAAAGTTCTCAATACAAGAATCTCAAAAGGGTGAGAAACATTTAAAAGTAATATTCAATATCCTTATCCATTAGGGAAATGGAAATTTTCCTGAGCAGAACACCAATGCCTTATGCACTAAGGTCAAACATAGACAAATAAGACCTCATAAAATTACAAAGCTTCTGTAAGGCAAAGGACATTGTCAATAGGATAAAATGGGACCCAACAGATTAAGAAAAGATCTTTACCAATCCTACATTCGATACAGGGATAATATCCAATATATACAAAGAACACAAGAAGTTAGACTACAGACAACCAAATATCCCTATTTAAAAATGAGGTACAGAGCTAAACAGAAAATTCTCAACTGAGGAAACTCGATGGCTGAGAAGCACCTAAAGAAATATTCAACATCCTTAGTCATCAGGGAAATGTAAATCAAAACTACCCTGAGATTCCACCTCACACCCCTCAGAATTCCTAAGATCAAAAACTCAGATGACAGCAGATACTGGACAGGATGCGGAGAAAAAGGAGCACTTCTCCATTGTTGATGGGATTGCAAGCAGGAACAAATACTCTGGAAATCAGTTTGATGGTGCCTCAGAAATTTGGACATAGTACTACCTGATGATTCAGCTATACCACTCCTGGGCATATACCCAGAAGATGCTCCAACATGTAACAAGGACACATGCTCCACTATGCTCATAGCAGCCTTATTTATAATTGCCAGAAGCTAGAAACAACACAGATGTCTCTAAACAGATAAATGGATACAGAAAATGTGGTACATTTATGCAATGAAGTACTGCTCAGCTATTAAAAACAATGACTTAATGAAATTCACAGGCAAATGGATGAAACTCGAAAATATCATCCTGAGTGAGTTAACCCAGTCACTAAAAGAACAAACATGGTATGCACTCACTGATATGGTATATTAGCCCAAAAGTTTGAAATATCAAGATAAAATTCACAGACCATATGAAGTTCAAGAAGAGGGGAAACCACACTGAGGATGCTTTATTGTTTCTTAGAAGGGCAACCAAATACTCACAGGAGAAATTACAGAGATAAGGTGTGGAGCAGGGACAGAAGGAAAGGCCATCCAAAGACTGCCCCACCTGGGGATCCATCACATATACAGTCCCCACACCTGGATGCTAGTGTGGATGCCAGGAAGCGCTTGCTGACAGGAGCCTGATATGGCTGTCTCCTGAGAGGCTATGTCAGAGCCTAACAGATACAGAGGCAGATGCTCACAACCAACATTTGGACTGAGTGTGGGGTCCCCAGTGGAGGAGTTGAAGAAGGGACTGAAGCAGGTGCGGTGGCTTGCAGCCTCATGGGCAGAGCACCAGTGTAAACATGCCAGGCCCCCAGAGCTCCTAGGGACTGGACCACCAACCAAAGAGTACATACAGAGGCAACCATGACTCTGGTCACATATGGGGCAGACAATGGCCTTATTGGACATCAGTAGGAGGAGTGGCCTTTGGGGCTGAGGGGGCTTGATGCGCCAGTGGAGGGGAATTCCAGGGCAGGAAGTCTGGAGTGAGCAGGTTGGTGGTAGAAGGCAGGGGGATGGGGGATGGGATAGGGAGTTCTGAATGGGAGACCTGGAAAAAGGATAACATTTGAAATGTAAATAAAGAAATTATCCAGTAAAAGGAAAAAAATTTAGCTCAACTTTAAACACTACAGTGTTTTATTTTTCTAACTCAATATCTTTATGCCACTTTATGCTACTGAAATAAACATGAATTCCTTGAGGAAAGAGAAAGTAACATAAGGAAACATGCTAGCATAAGAAATATTTTTCTAACACTAAGTATGATAGATCATGAATCAAAATGCAGAAATTACAAGCCAGGGCCCAATACTCTAGGAAAATATAAGACCAGTTACTGCTACCTTCCATGGGAGAGGAGCCTTGAGGACACTTTTATCATGTGAGTCTCCTTCCACTCTGAGTGACAGCTCCTCATGGAGTGCCTGAGCAATGGCGTGTACAGCAGCATGGACTTTGAAGCTCAAGGGTGAGGTATTCATATCCCAAAGATGAAAAGGACGTGTGCTCAGGCTGCCATTTTGCCCACATCGACTTAGTTCCCTGATGTTGTCCTGATAGAAATGTGGACATTCAAATATGATAGACCACTCATCCTGGACAAAGATATCATGAGGGCACTTTCTAGGTTGAACACTTCTGAGAAAATCCTTGAATCCCAGAATTTCATCCACATGAACTGAAAATGATAATACTGTACCAAAAAATGTATGAACTAGATTTTGTTCAAAAGGATATGCGGTGACATACCAATCAAAAGTTGTGATCCAGACAGTACCAAAAGGAGTATACAAATTGATCGTACGGATAATGAAAAAAGCATATGTGACATCAAATGCAACGATCACACATGGCAAAGGTGCTCTTTCCATAAAAGTTTCCCAGTATGCTAGGTCCTCAGGATCTCTACCCTTTTCTGCAAATGCAACACAAAGTCCATGGTTGGTCATCTCCTCTGTGATGTCCTTAATGAAGACTTCTCCACTCAAATCATCTGAAACCAACAGACCAACCCAGACCCAAGAGAAGTATAGCAGCAGTTGAATAATTCCCTGATACACAGCTGTGTTGTTCGTAGGAAACTGGTAAGGAGACTGGAGCTGGACTCGGGTCCCAAGACTCTGGTCAAAAGGAGCATAGCTGACCTAAACAGAAAGAAAGTTACAACTCAAGTCAAGACAATTAGGTTTATTGTCATGTGATTTGGTTTACCTTGTCTGGTTATTCACTCTAGGAGAAAATAAACAGTTAAATAACTTTATTAAGAAATACCAATTTGTTACCTATGTCACTTACTACTTACATGAAATGTATCTTAATCATTGTACTTTTACAGAATATATCAAAAAGACCATGAAGTGTCTATCTCCTGATCTCAGTTAAGGCAATACCTGTCAAACAGGAGCATTTGCAAATCTGTCACTTCCCATACCAAAACATTCACCTTCCTGATAATGAAAGTGGAGAAACATTAACACAAAGGCCCTTTTACTTGAACTGAAAAATCTGTCACTAACTAACCAATAAACAGGAATCTAAAAAGCATTGTAAAATCCGCTAGTGAAGTCTATATTTCACTAGAAGTTCCTATGTATTTGTCTTTCTGCAAAACTTACTCCTTAGTCAACTAAGCAAAAATAAGCTTGCTTAGGTTAGATTGCTGACTATCTACCACAATGCTTGTTGTAAGTCTCTCTTTTAACAGGACCCTCTGGTCACTCTCATCACATTCCTATCCTTTTCAACAGAAGACTTGAGTTGAGTTGTCTACATTATCATTCCTATACACTTTAGGGCATCTCCTCTGGGATGGGGTCGGGAGGAATAGACTACATTATTAATTGTCTAATCTGTGATATCCAATGAGAAATTACCAAATTCACTTCACTTAATCTAATATTGGCATGAAACAATGCTTTTCCTTAAAATATGCTTTTTAATGAGTTCCTGGATTCTTTCTTTAGTCAAGGAACGTATTTCTAAGGTTTGGCCAACACTATCAGTCTGCCTTACAGAACCTTCTATCTCTCTCTACACTGGTGGTATCAGAATATCCTCCTGTCCCATGGCTCAGACTGGAACTTGATCCCATCTCCACACATATTCCCTAAATATTAATCTCCTCAAATCAGAAGCCCACTCAGTCATGCCCTAATGTATGGTTCATAACCTGGGTTTATGCACTGTTTTCCCCAGGCATCTGAGTTTAGATCCTTAGTGAACATTTCACATATTGGATCATAAAAATTGAATACAGACACTCATTAGATGTTAATTGATTGGGGGAGAGGGGTGGACGGGTAGAAGAAAAGGGATAAGAAGCAAGGAATCATGAAATGAAGCAAACATGAATACTTTGAGGAAGGAAACAGTAGCATAAAGAAATATTTATGAAGAGTTCTGACGCAAGCAAGATAACTGGAAATACAAACTCCAGTCAGACACAGTGAGGGCAGGTAACACTAGAGATAACCAGATTGCAAAAGGCAAGCACAAGAATATAAGCAAAAGAAACAAGAGTTACTTGGCATCATCAGTACCCAGTTCTCCCACCATACCAAGCCCTGAATACCCCATCACACCGGAAAAGCAAGATTCAGAATTAAAATCACGTCTCATGATGGTGATAGAGGATTTTAAGAAGGACATAAGTAACTCCCATAAAGAAGTACAGGAGAGCACAAGTAAACAGGTAGAAGCTCTTAAAAAGGAAACACAGAAATCTCTTAAAGAACTGTAAGAAAACACAAAGAAGGAATTAAACAAAACCATTCAGGATCTGAAAATGGAAATAGAAACAATAAAGAAATCTCAAAGGGAGACAACCATAGAGATAGAAAACCTAAAAAAGAGATAAGGAGTCATAGACATAAGCATCACCAACCGAATACAAGAGATAGAAGGGAGAATCTCATGTGTAGAAGGTACCACGGAAAACATTGACACAACAGTCAAAGAAAATGCAAAATGCAAAAAGCTCCTAACCCAAAACATCCAGGAAATTCAGGACGCAATGAGAAGATCAAACCTAAGGATAATAGGTATAGATGAGAATGAAGATTCCCAAATTAAAGGGCCAGTAAATATCTTCAACAAAATTATTGAGGAAAACTTCCCTAACCTAAAGAACAAGATGCCCATAAACATACAAGAAGCCTACAGAACACCAAATAGACTAGACCAGAAAAGAAATACCTCCCATCATATAATAATCAAAACATCAAACGCACAAAACAAAGAAAAAATACTAAAAGCAATAAGGGAAAAAGGTCAAGTAACATATAAAGGCAGACCTATAAGAATTACACCAGAATTCTCACCAGAGGCTATAAAAGCCAGAAGAGTCCAGACTGACATCATACAGACCCTAAGAGAACACAAATGCCAGTCCAGACTACTATATCCAGCACAACTCTCAATCACTATAGTTGGTGAAACCAAGATATTTCATGACAAAAGCAAATTTGCACAATATCTTCACACAAACCCAGCAATTCAAAGGATAATTCATGGAAAACACCAACACAAGGAGGGAAACTACAACCTAGAAAAAGCAAGGAAGTAAACTTCCAACCACCCCAAAATAAGATAGCTATACAAACATAATTCTACCTCTAATAACAAAAATAACAGGAAGCCACAATCATTTTTCCTTAATATCTCTTAACATCAATGGACTCAATTCCCCAATAAAAAGACGCAGACTATCAGACTGGATACACAAACAGGACCCAGAATTTTGCTGCATACAGGAAATGCACCTCAGTGACAAAGACAGACACTAACTCAGAATAAAAGGATGGAAAACAATTTTCCAAGCAAATGGTCCCAAGAAACAAGATGGAGTAGCCATTCTAATATCAAAATAAATCGACTTTCAACCAAAAGTAATAAAAAAAGATAAGGAAGGACACTTCATACTCATCAAAGGAAAAATCTACAAAGGTGAACTCTCAATTCTGAACATCTATGCTCCAAATGCAAGGGCACCTACATACATAAAAGAAACTTTACTAAAGATCAAAACACACATTACACCTCACACAATAATAGTGGGGCATTTCAACACCCCACTCTCAGCAATGGAAAGATCACGGAAACAGAAACTAAACCGAGACACTTTGAAATTAACAGAAGTTATGA
>NW_021620828.1:143588-178605 GCF_004785775.1 Grammomys surdaster
GGACTCCATGAAGGCAGTGCTAAGAGGAAAACTCATAGCTCTAAGTGCCTACAAAAAGAAACTGGAGAGAGCATACACTAACAACTTGACTGCACAACTAAAAGCTCTAGAACAAAAAGAAGCAAATACACCCAAGAGGAGTAGAAGGCAGGAAATAATGAAACTCAGGGTTGAAATCAACCAAATAGAAACAGAAAGAACAATACAGAATATCAACAAAACCAGGAGCTGGTTCTTTGAAAAAATCAACAAGATAGATAAACTCTTAGCCAGATTAACCAGAGGGCACAGAGACAGTATCCAAAATTAATAAAAGCAGAAATTCAAAGGAAGACATAACAACAGAAACCAAGGAAATTCAAAAAAATCCTCAGATCCTACTACAAAGGCCTATACTCAACAAAACTGGAAAACTTGGATGAAATGGACAACTTCCTAGACAGATACCAGGTACCAAAGAGCAGATAAGCCATCTAAACAGTCCCGTAACCCCTAAGGAAATAGCAGCAGTCATTAAAAGTCTCCCCACCAAAAAAAGCCCAGGACTAGATGGTTTTAGTGCAGAATTCTATCAGACCTTCAAGGAAGACCTAATACCAATTCTCTTCAAACTATTCCACAAAATAGAAACAGAAGGAACACTATCCAATTCTTTCTATGAAGCTACAATCACACTCATACCCAAACCTCACAAAGACCCGACAAAGAAAGAGAACTTCAGACCAATCTCCCTTATAAACATCGATGCAAAAATACTCAATAAAACTCTAGCAAACCGAATCCAAGAACACATCAAAACAATCATCCATCATGATCAAGTATGTTTTATCCCAGGAATGCAGGGATGGTTCAATATTTGGAAATCCATCAATGTAATCCACTATATAAACAAACTCAAAGAAAAACACCACATGATCATCTCACTAGATGCTGAGAAAGCATTTGACAAAATTCAACATCCCTTCATGGTAAAAGTCTTGAAAAGATCAGGAATTCAAGGCCTCTACCTAAACATAGTAAAAGCAATATACAGCAAACCAGTAGCCAACATCAACTAAATGGAGAGAAACTTGAAGCAATCCCACTAAGATCAGGGACTAGACAAGGCAGGCCATTCTCCCCCTACCTATTCAGTATAGTACTGGAAGTCCTAGCCAGAGCAATTAGACAACAAAAAGAAGTCAAAGGGATACAAATAGGAAAGGAAGAAGTCAAAATATCACTATTTGCAGATGATAGGATAGTATACTTAAGTGATCCCAAAACTTCCACCAGAGAACTCCTAAACCTGATAAACAACTTCAGCAAAGTGGCTGGTTATAAAATCAACTCAAACAAATCAGTAGCCTTCCTCTACATGAAAGATGAACAGACTGAAAAAGAAATTAGAGAAATGACACCCTTCACAACAGTCACAAATAATATAAAATAGCTTGGTGTGAATCTAACAAAGCAAGTGAAAGACCTGTATGACAAAAACTTCAAGTCCCTGAAGAAAGAAATCGAAGAAGATCTCAGAAGATGGAAAGATCTCCCATGCTCATGGATTGGCAGAATTAACATAATAAAAATGGCCATCCTACCAAAAGCAATCTACAGATTCAATGCAATTCCCATTAAAATCCCAACTCAATTCTTCAAAGTTAGAAAAGGAAATTCTCCAATTCATTTGGAATAAAAAAAAAAAAACCCAGGATAGCAAAAACTATTCTCAACAATAAAAGAACTTCTGGAGGAACCACCATTCCTGACCTCAAGCTGTACTACAGAGTAATAATCACAAAAACTACATGGTATTGGTACAGTAACAGGCAGGAAGATCAATGGAATAGAATTAAAGACCCAGAAATGAACCCACAGACCTATGGTCACTTGATCTTTGACAAAGGAGCTAAAACTTTCCAGTTGAAAAAGGACAACATTTTCAACAAAGGGTACTGGTTCAACTTGAGGAAAACATGTAGAAGAATGAAAATTGATCCATTCTTATCTCCTTGTACAAAGCTCAAGTCTAAGTGGATAAAGGACCTCCACATAAAACTGATACACTGAAACTAATAGAAGAGAAGGTGGGGAAGAGCCTCGAATACTTGGGCACAGGGGAAAAGTTCCTGAACAGAACACCAATGGCATATGCTCTAAGAACAAGAATTGACAAATGAGACTTCATAAAATTGCAAAGTTTCTGTAAGGCAAAGGACACTGTCAATAGGACAAAACGACAAGCAACAAATTGGGAAAAGATCTTTACCAATCCTACATCTGATAGAGGGATAATATCCAATATATACAAAGAACTCAAGAAATTAGACTCCAGACAAACAAATAACCCTATTTAAAAATGAGGAATAGAGATTAACAAAGAATTTTCAACTGAGGAAACTCAAATGGCTGAGAAGCACCTAAAGAAATGCTCAGTATCCTTAGTCATCAGGGAAATGCAAATCAAAACAACCCTGAGATTCCATCTTACAACAGTCAGAATGGCTAAGATTAAAGACTCAGGTGATAGTAGATGCTGGCGAGGGTGTGGAGAAAGAGAAACACTCCTCCATTGTTGGTGGGACTGCAAGATGGTGCAACCACTTTGGAAATCAGTCTGGCGGTTCCTCAGAAAATTGGACATAGCATTACCTGAGGATCCAGCTATACTACTCCTAGGCATATACCCAGAAGATGCTCGAACATATAACAAGGACATATGCTCAACTATTTTTATAGCAGCCTTATTTATAATAGCCAGAAGCAAGAAAGAACCCAGATGTCCTTCAACTGAAGAATGGATATAAAAAATGTGGTATATTTACACAATGGAATATTACTCAGCTATTAAAAACAATGAATTCAAGAAATTCCTAGGTAAATGGATGGAACTAGAAAATATTATCCTGAGTGAGGTAACCCAATAACAAAAGGACACACATGGTATTCACTCACTGATTATTGGATATTAGCCCAGAAGCTTGAAATACCCAAGATTCAACTCACAGGCCACATGAAACTCATGAAGAAGGAAAACCAAGTGGAGGTGAATAGGTCCTTCTTAGAAGGAGCAACAAAATAATCAAGTGAGCAAATATGGAGACAAAGTTAGGGACATAAACTGAAGGAGGGGCCATCTGGAGACCAGTCCACCTGGGTATCCATCCCACGTGCAGTCACCAAGGGTAGATGCTGATGTGGATGTCAGGAAGTGCATGCTGACAAGAGTCTGATATAGATGTCTCCTTAGAGGTCTTCAAGAGTCTGACATATTCAGAGGCAGATGCTCACAACTAGCCATTGAACTGATCATGGAGTTCCCAATGGAGGAGTTAGAGTGAAGACTGTTGGAGCTGAAAGTGTTTGCGGCCCCATGAGGAGAGCAGCAATATCAACCAACCAGAGCTCCCAGGGTCTATACAACCAGCCTGGGAGCACTTAGGGAGGGCTCCATGGCTCCAGCTGTATATGAAAGTGTGGAGAGTCCTGTCTGGGCATAGGTGGGAGAAGAGATCCTTGGTCTTATGAAGGCTGGATGCCCCAGTGAGTGGGAACTTGAGGGTGGGGAGGTGGGAGTTGTGGGGTAGGTAGGGGTACATCCGCAGAGAAGCAGGAGGAGGGGTGAGGGGATAGGGGGTTCCTGGGGGGGGAATGGGATAAGGGGATAGCATATGAAATGTTAATAAAACATACAACCAAAAAAAGAAGAAAAGAAATATTTAATATTTAGTAAATTCACAGAAGTAAGCAATTAAAATAGATGACACATGACAATACAATTTTTTATATTAATAAACTCTGATAATGGGTTCATGCGTCCCTTGAAACTATATTAAGTAGTAAAACATAATTTAAATCATGTTTTATTAATTAACATATATATGTTAATTCAACATGTATCTAAATATCTGAGTGAACTACTTTTAAACCATAAATTAAAAAATATATATCTGAAGTGTGACAAATTGAATTTCAAAGATATGACAAGGGTCTGTGGTGGAGAGACCTGTTGTCCTGCAGACAGGACAAGTCCAGGGTTCTTTCTGGCCTCCAATCCAGGTGTTGCTCTCAGAAGATGCTGTTACTCAAGGACGTGGGCTGACAAAGCAGAAGAGCTTTACTTTGTCACTCCCTATGACTCAGGAGAGAACTGACTGTCTCCCACTGACCTACTGTGGAGGCTGAGAATGGGGAGGAACAGCCCCTCACAGAGGCTGCAGCACATGGACAGGCCTGTGTGAGGCTGCCTCAGGAGACATGTGTGGAAATGGAAGATCACGATGATAACAAACTGAAGAGTTAGGGGGAGGCTTGGCTCAGACAGTTTATGGAGGGAGGACTTAGTTCACTGTCTTGCTGACTAGGAGCTGACCTCAGACTCAGACTGTAACTGTGGAGTCTGATAGGCCAAGCCTGAGGGGACGGAAGAGTAAACTACAGTGCTATACATGCATGAAGATGTCATGACAAATCCATTATTTTGTAAGATACATGCATTATATACAAATATAATCATGATGCTGAGGAGGTGGCTCAAGGCCTGCATTAGAATCCTCAGAATCCCCATAACAAGTCAGACACTCTGTGTGTGCTTGTGCCCTAACATAGCAGGACAGAGACAGGTAAATCCCTAGAGCCTGCTCACTCCTCAGCTCAAAATCTCAAGCTTCCAGTTCAGTAAAAGACCCTGATTGGAGGCAGCAGTGTAGAAAGTGATGGAGGAAGACTGTCTGACCTCCAGATGTACTGACATGCCTACCTGCACAGTCCTGATACACACCATGTGTGCCACACATACCACACAAACATACACACACTCACACACACATGGAAATGATCACACACATACACACACACAAACACACTTATACACACCCACAACTGCACACACCTGTGCCCCCCCAAACACACACATACATATGGTCAAACACAATCACACACTCATGCACACACAGACACATTCACACACAGGAAGGCACACACACTGAAAGAGAGAGGGAGATTGAGAGAGACAGAGACATAGACAGAGATGGGGGAGGGAGACTAAGCGAGAAAAAGAACAAGCAACTATGGCACCTCCATGAAATGATAATTCCTCAGTACTAGATATCAAAGAGAATAAGAAAAATGCCATGAAAGTGGATGCCAGAGTTCCTTTGTTGTGTAGAATAACCAATATTCACAAATAATCACAAGCAGGGCTCACATAAGCAGGTAATTGCAATAAGACAATCAATTCTCAATCTAAAAAGAACTTAGCAAATAGGTATTTGGTGGAGAAATTTTAAAATGTGGAGGAAAAAAATCTGAAAAAAAAGATAATTAAATAAACTTGCTGAAAATTAAAATCAAAGTCAGTCAAATGAAAAATCACCACTGAACAACCTTTGTAAATTTTCTTCAACTCAAGGATGCTCTCTGGAAAATGTGAAAATGAATCAAGAAACAAAGATGTGAGCCTTAGGAAACAGAGGACCTAAATACAGAACTGATTGAGAACAGACATAGAGCGATCAGGCTGGAGAAAAGGAAAAAGGGAAAGAAAGGCAGATCTGTCATATGCAAAGTTGGAATAATTTGCTTATACTAGGGATTCATTTGCATAGACTAGAGATGTTTACTTGTTCTACATGGAAAAACTCAAACAAAAATGCCAGCATGGTAAAGGAAAGGAAACATGTACAGAATACGGTCTGCAGTACAGCACTGTCAGCTCCACAGTTTATGCTTAAAAAGTGTGCAAGTGGATGACTAAAAGAAATGACAAACATGTCTCAGGATGTCGTGAGTACATTGAAGTTGTTGGGTTAGGCCGTGTGCATAACCGTCAGTGGCCACAGGCAGCCTACTGGCCACAAGTGGAAGAGAAAAAATTGAATTTCAGCTACTAAAAATGAGAACATCAAGAATTTTGCAGGCAAATGGATAGAACTAGAAAATATCACCCTGAGTGAGGTAACCCAGACCCAAGGGGACATACTCGAAAAGTATGTCTTCAATGATAAGTGAATATTAGCCAAAAAGTACAAAATTACTTTTAATTAGAATTAGTGAAAAAGACAGGGCACCCAGTGGAGGGATAGAGTCACTAAACAACCCTCAAAATTTTGACTGAGAATTCTTCTTGTCTATTAGAAATGCGGGCACAAAATGGAGCAGGGAGTGAAGGAAAGGTCATCCAGTGATTAGACAACTTGGGATCCAACCCATGACTGACCACCAAACCACAGCACTGTTAGTGATACCATGTTGCACTTGCAGACAGGAATCTAGCATGGTTGTCCAGTGAGAGGCTCTATCAGCAGTTGACTGAGACAGACACAGATACTTACAGCCACTCATTGGAATGAGGTCGGGAACCCTATGGAAGAGTTAGGGATAGGACTGAGAGAGCTGAAGGGGCTGGCAACCCCGTAGGAAGACCAAGAAGATAAACTAACCCAGAGCCCTGGGAGCTCCAAGAGATTATGTCGTCAACCCAAGAGCATCCATGGGTTTGTCTGTGGACCCACAGCACATATGTAGCAGAGAACTGCCTAGTCAGGCCTCAGTAGGAGAGGATGTGCCTAATCCTTTAGAGACTGGGAAGTCTGAGCAAAGGGTGATGTTGAAGGGCATGATCGGGGGGTTGTGGGGGTGAAAAAGCACCCTCTCAAAGACCAAGGGTAGGGGGGATGGGGTTAGGAACTCTGGGAGGGAGATCAGGAAAGGGGCAATCTTTGAAATGTATATACACATTTCTTATAAATAGTTATATTCATCATGAATGCCATAATAAGCATATTTCAAAAGTAACATATGTAAAAGAAATAAAATTCTTGAAGATGCAGCTATACTACAACTGGGCATATACCCAAAACATGCTCCAACCTATAACAAGGACATGTACTCCACTATATTCACAGCAGCCTTATTTATAATGGGCTGGAGCTGGAAAGAACTCTGATGTCTCTCAACAGAAGAATGGATACAGAAACTGTAGTACATTTACACAATGGAATACTACTCAGCTCTTAAAAATAATGACTTCACAAACTTTACAGGCAAATAAATAGAACTAGAAAATATCATCCTGAGTGAGGTTACCCAGACCCAAAATGACATATGTGGTGTATATACTCACTGATAAGTGGATATTAGCCCCAAAACTCAGAATACTCCCCGGTAGGGAACAAGGTAGTGGGAGGAACCTCCAGAAAGTCCCAAATGCAGGGGATGTGAGAAGCTCCAAAGACCCAATTGGACTGACATTAGCTGCAATAACCAACAGAGGAGAGATAGAACCTGAAGAGAACACCTCCAGAAGATAAGTATGGCTGCCAGTTGAGGGATGGGGCCACACATCCATCTCAAAATTTTTAACACAGAATTGTTTCTGTCTAAAGGAAACTTAAGGGCAAAAAAATGGAACAGAGATGCAAGGAAAGGCCATCCAGAGGATGTCCCACCTTGGGATCTATCATATCTGCAGACACCAAACACCAAAACTATTGCTGATGCCAAGTACTGCAGACAGGAGCTAGTACAGCTGCTCTCTGAGAGGCTCTGCCAGCACCTAACTGAGACAGATGCAGATACTCACCATTGACCTGGGCCCAGGGACCCCAGTGGAAGAGTTAGGGGAAGGACTGAAGGAACTGAAAGTGATTGCAACCCCATAGGAAGAACAGTTCCCATGGACTGAACCACCAACCAAAAAGTATACATAGGAGGGTCTATGGCTCCTGCTACATAGGTACCAGAGGACTGCCTTATCTGGCACCAAAGGAAGGGGGTACACTTGGTCCTGTGGAGGCTTGTTGCCCCAGCAAAGGAGATGCTAGAAAGGTGAGGCAAGAGGGGGTGGGTGTTTGGGGAGGTACCTTCTTAGAGTCAAAGAAGAGGGGCAATGAAATGGAGGTTTGAGGGAGGTAAGACTTGGAAAGGGGACAACATTGAAATGTAAACAAATAAAATAACCAATTTTTTAAAATTAACTCATAAAATCTCATAAAAATAAAAATCTGGTCAGGCATGATGGAACATGACTTTTATCCCAGCCCTGGGCAAGCAAAGGCAAGAGGATTTCTGTAAGGCTATCCCAGGCTACATAGGAAGTTCAAGAATGGGCAAGTTGGCATACTGAGAATCTGTCTCAAAAATAAACAAATAGGTAAAAAATTAATAATAAAGATGAATCAACATGGCAGCCTAATTCATTTTATTAAGATTTAAGTTTCTTCACTGAGGACAGTAGGAAACACTAAGGGCTGGATCACTGTTATTTGTAAACGAATATATTTCTAAGTAGCTCTTCCCTCGTTTATTACTAACTAAGATGTAATTGACATATACATGCTAGCTCTGTGCCATTGTTTATAAGAAATCATTATTAATCAACAGAAAGATTTTAAACAAAAATAAAAGTAAAAACTTTCCTGTCAACAGAGGAAAATTACAAACAGCCCAAATGTCCAGCCACAATAAGTCTGACCCATGGTTCTTAGTAAAAATGAATCTTCTGTGGCTATCTGAGCTGATACCACAGTAAAATAGCCAGAAATATGTCCATAGTAGTTACTGTGAAGAGATATTAGTAAAATTATTATAGTTTTCGTGCTTTGTGATGCTCTCAAACTGGATACAACAGAAAGACAGTATTAACAATGGTAAATAGCAAAGGGAATTTTTTCTTGGAGGGGTAAGGATACAGGCTGTCATTACTTTTATTTATATTTTTTCAATTTTAAAGTTTTGAAATTAAGTTTATTATATAAACATGATTTCATCTTATAAATAAATTATACTTCAGAGTTTAAAATGCTGTCAAAAAGTAAATTATTAAGCAGTCTCATACCTCATTACTAAACAATAATTGAATTACTTAGCATTAATTGCTATGATATTATGTTTGACTAAAGAACCATGACTCTGCATACCTGTGGGACATTGTAGACACTTAGAACTCGGGAGATCTGAGTTGATATTCCTGTTGACATGCCTCCTATCACAGCAACCAGCTTATCAGTCTTCTCAGGCCTGCAGCTGTAGTTAGGAACTGGGGGGCTCTCTCCTGAGAGCAAAGCCATAGAAGTCACCACAGCATTCATCTCAAAAAAGTCATCATTGAAGAGATAGAATCCCAGGGACATGTTGAATAGAATATTTGGGTCCTTGTTAATATTTTCTATAGCAAAAACCATTGCCAACATGTGCTGATAATGTTTAGTGAGATCCCTAGGAGGAAAAATAGGAAAGACCACTTTTATGTTACATTTTTAATATTAATTTTTAATTAGATGGTAATTATATCCTTTACATCCCTCTCTTTTCTCTATGCAGTTCCTTCCATGCTAACTCTCAAATTCTGGATTTTTATTTATAGCAGTCTAAGACATATAAGAATATTCATGATATTCCAAGAAATAAGCAGGATATCCTATATTTAAAATGTGAGAGAAAAGAGTCATAAAAAGAAGATTCATAGAACAACTTACTATCAAATTCACAATTTTTATTTTTGAATTTTTTTGAGACAGTGTCTCACTTATTCAACCCAGGCTGACTTTAAATTCACTATGTACAATAGGTTAAACTCAGGCTCACAGAGATCCACCTGTCTCTGTTTCTCAAGTTCTAGGATTAAAGGTCTACACCACCATATACTATCAAACGTACAATTTTCACTTTTTACTGTGCAATTTGTGTCTGAGAAATTAAAATGGAGGATTAAAGTATGTGGGAAATAGTGAACATTAAAGCTTCATATTTCATGTGGTCTTTGAAAATATAATAAACCTAAGAAAAATTCACAGTGCTGATCAACCATAGCAAGTGAAAGAAAATAGTGTCAAGTACAATGAAACATGAAAAATAACATGTTCTCAGTACAAGTCACTAAATAACTACAAAGAAAAATTGTATTTTACTACAAAGTGCTTTCAATACCTTCTTACATGTTTAAGAGAACTCAGCGTGAGTAGGAGAGAGACACACAGTGTCATGGCTCAGTAACTATTGGCACTTGGAGGCTCCTGGGGAAGGGAGATTCAGTTTCATTAGGAGATTTCCCCTGGTAGCTTGCCTAGACTCTAGAAAATGTCCTATACTAATGTAGTATTGGCATGCCTAAACGAACTCAGTAGATTAAAAAATGAGAGTGTGTGAGAGACAGACAGAAAGAGACAGACAGAGAGATGAAGAGACCTCATAGAGCTGAAGAAAGGACATATGGGAGAGAAAGGAGTAGAGATGGGTGAGATCAACATACATTGTATATACGTATGAAATCCTGAAACGTATTTTTTTTTAAAGAGAGAAGCCAAACACTTACTTAGAAACAGCTTCCGGATTACACAACGTATCATTAAAGTCCAACACACTTCTATTGTCTCCAGAGGCCATTTTAAAGGAAAAGAGTCCTCCAATAACAAAATCCCCATCTTGATAGTAGCCAGGAGAAGCAGGTATATTTAAAGAGAAACAAGAAATTTGTTCCTGGAATACAGTGACAACAATCCAGAGAGAGAAAGCAATGAGTAATTTCATACTAACATTGATAAATAATTAATAAAACCAAGAAATCTGTTCAGTTGAGAATCTTGGACTAATCAACCCCAATAGCACATCAGCTAACTGATAAAATATGTGTCTGTCTGGTCCATGTGGATAGAGTTTATAAAGCATTGTTTTGTTCTGATACAGCCACACCAGTATCCAAATGCTCCCTCACTTCCTGAGAAGATAAACTGTGTGGCACATACTTAGCCCTAGATTATGACCCCTTCACAGAGTCACTGTGAGTCCCCAAGGGCTCAGGAACCTCTCACTTGGCACCTGGGAATCCTGATTCTTAGCAGGAAAACACACAATTAGAAAAAGTGTGAAGTCCTCTAAAACACCTGCAGGATGTGTACACTCACTGAGCTGAGACTTCTCAAGGTCCTAAGGTAAAGGGAGACTAACCAGTTCAAGCATAATTAAGTCATGAAGGGTCATATGAAGGAAGCATCAAAGGGCTCAGTGTTTGTTGGGGGAAGGGCAGGACCCTTTATCATTTAACATCAGTGTCATTTTAGAGTATTTCTGTGAGGCAAAGCCAAAGACTTACATTAGAAAACATTATTTCTGATCACTATATGGGGTCAAAAATCAACTTGTGTATTTTTTATTGGATATTTTATGTATTTGCATTTCAAATGTTATCACCTTTCCCTGCTTCCCCTCTGGAAACCCCCTATCTCGTATTCCCTCCTCCTACTTGTATGAGGGTGCTTCACCACCCACCCACCCACTTCCACCTCACTGACCTGTCATTCCCCTATACTGGGGAATTTAGCCTTCACAGGACCAAGTGCCTCCCTCCCATTGATGCCAGACAATGCAGTCCTCTGCCATATGTGCGGCTGGAGCCATGGATCCCTCCATGTGTATGCTTTGGTTGGTGGTTTAGTCCCTGGGAGCTCTGGGGATTCTCGTCACTTGGTATTGTTGTTTTTGTATGGAGTTGCAAACCCCTTCAGCTCCTTCTGTCCTTTCTCTAACTCCTCCATTGAGGAGGTCCCTGTGCTCTGTCCAATGGTTGAATGTTAGTATCTGCTTCTATATTTGTCAAGCTCTAGCAGAACCTCTCAGGGACAACTATATCAGGCTCCTGTCAGTAAACTCTTCTTGGCATCAGCAGTAGTGACTGAATTTGGTGGCTGCATATGGCATGGATCCCCCGGTGGGGCAGTCTCTGGATGGCTTTTCTTTCAGTATCTGCTCCACTCTTTTCCCCTGTATTCCTTTTAGACAGGAGCAATTCTAGATTAGAATTTTTGAGAAGGGTATGTGGCCCGATCCCTCAACCGAGGTCTGTGCCTAACCTGTGGATATGATCTGAACAGGTTCTCCTTCTCCTTTGTTGCATATTTCAGCTAATGTCAACCTCATTGGGTCCTGGGAGTCTCTTGCTATCATGGCATCTGGGACTTTCTGGTAGCTATCCCCAGTTCCCCATCCCTTATTGCTACAGAACTCTGCTCAATTTCTTGACCCTCTGTACATCTCCCCGTCTCCTCTCATATGTGATCCTGCACCTCTTTTTTCCTCTCCCCCTCCTGTCTTTCTTGCAAGTCCCTCCCATTCTCTACCTCCTGTGATTATTTGTTTCCCCTTCTAAGAAGGGCTAAAGCAGCAACACTGTTGTCTTCATTTCTTGAGCTTCATATTGTTTGTAAGTTATATCGTGGGTATTCTGAGCATTTTTCCTAATATCCACTTATAAGTGAGTTCATACCATTTCTGTGTTACCAAACTCAGAATAATATTTTCTAGTTTTATGCACTTGCCTATGAATTTCAGGAAGTCATTGTTTTTAATAGCTGAGTAGTACTCTGTTGTGTAAATGTACCATATTTTCTGTATTCATTCTGTACCCTCTGTTGAGGGACATCTGGCTTGTTTCTAGCTCCTGGCTATTATAAATAAGGCTGCTATGAACATAGTGGAGCATGTGTCCTTGTTATATGTTGGGGCATCTTTTGGGTATATGCCTAGGAATGGAATAGCTGGGACCTCAAGTAGTACTATATCCAAATTTCTAAGGCACCGCCAGACTGATTTTTCCATTGTGCTTGCACCTGCTTGCAATCTCACCAACAATGGAGGAGTGTTCCTCTTTCTCCACATCCTCACCAGCATCTGCTGTCACCTGAGTTTTTGATCTTAGCCATTCTGACTGATGTGAAGTGGAATCTCAGAGTTGTTTTGATTTGCATTTTGCTGAAGACTAAGAATGTTGAACATTTCTTTAGGTGCTTCTCAGCCATTCCATATTCCTCAGTTAAGAATTAAACCAAGAAAATTCAAAAAATCATTAGATCATACTACAAAAGCCTGTACCCAACAAAACTGGAAAATCTAGTTGAAATGGATAATTTTCTAGACAGATAACAAACACCAAAGTTAAATCAGGATCAGATAAACCGTCTAAGCAGTCCCATAATCCCTAAAGAAATAGAAGCAGTCATTAAAAGTCTTCCAACCAAAATAAGCTCAGGATCAGACAGGTTTAGTGCAGGATTCTGTCAGACCTTCAAAGAAGACCTGTTATCAATACTCTTCAAATTATTCCACAATATAAAACCAGAAGGAACACTACCCAATTCGTTCTATGAAGCCACAGTAACACTTATACATAAACCACACAAAGACCCATCAAAGAAAGAAGACTTCAGACCAATTTCCCATATGAATATCGATGCAAAAATACTCACTAAAATTCTCACAAACCAAATCCAAGAATATATCAAAACAATCATTCACCATGATCGAATAGGCTTCATCCCAGGGATGCTGGGATAGTTCAATATACAGAAATCCATCAAAGTAATCCACTACATAAACAAACTCAAAGAAAAAAAAAACATGATCATCTCACTAGATGCTGAGAAAGCATTTGACAAAATTCAACATCCCTTCATGGTAAAGCTCTTGGAAAGATCAGGAATTCAAGGCCCATACCTAAACATAGTAAAAGCAATATACAACAAGCAAGTAGCCACCATCAAACTAAATGGAGAGAAACTTGAAGCATTCTCACTAAAATCAGGTACTAGACAAGGCTGTCCACTCTCTCCCTACCTATTCAATATAGTACTCAAAGTCCTAGCCAGAGCAATTAGACAACAAAAGGATGTCAAAGGGATACAAATAGGAAAAGAAGAAGTCAAAATTTTACTATTTTAAGATGATATGATAGTATAATTAAGGGACTCTAAAATTTCCACCAGAGAACTCCTAAACCTGATAAACAACTTCAGCAAAGTGGCTGGTTATAAACTCAACTGAAACAAATCAGTAGCCTTCCTCTACTTGAAAGATAAACAGGCTGGGATAGAAATTAGGGAAATGACACCCTTCACAATAGTCACAAATAATATAAAATACCTTGGTGTGACTCTAACAAAGCAAGTGAAAGATCTGTATGACAAGAACATCAAGTGCCTGAAGAAAGAAATTGAACTTGTGTATTTTTGACATCTTACATTATATATATGCTCATGGAATACAATGATTTGAAATATTTATATATTGTGAAAATTAAATATAAATTTTTAATTCACATAGATTTTTTTCAAGCACTGGCATTATTTCAAATTTATGTACTTCAAAGAATGTAAATGAAAGGATATTACTGGCTTTTAAAAAAGTCTATTGTGTATTAGGTCCATGTATTAATCTTTTGTTATTTATACTTTAATCCTTTTATACAGTCAAGACTTCATCCCCCTCCTGATCTGTGCCCCAACCCCTAGCCATCCCATACTTCCTCCATCCCATGTCAATTTTTTCTCTTTCTTTCTTTCTTTTTTTATTTTTCTTTTTGACTCACTCGTACAGTCATTCATTCATTCTTCAGTGTGGACACTGTGGGAGATGGACCCTGCAGCATGGTGCATGCTAGGCAAGTACTCTACCACAGAGTCACATCTTAGCTTTTATACATCTCCAAAAGACTAAGTTTCCCAGGTTGTCCTTGAATTTGTGCTCATCCTGTCTCACTCTTCTGATTAGTCGAGGTTACATGTGTGCATCACCAAGCCTGTTAACATAGTTTGATGTGAAAGTATACATATTTGTAATAACAAATTCAGATGTGTAAAGAGATATGTCATTTGGGTTTTTTTCAAATCATATTAAATACATTCACATGAAAAATCCACTTCATCAAAGCCCTTAAGAGGGTAAGAACCTATAGATAATAATGTGTACATAGGCTTTGTTGCTTAGAACATAAAGAAAATCACAGCTTATTCTCAGCTTATTTCTTTGGATCTGTGGATTGCAGCATGGTTATCTTTACTTTACAGCTAATATCCACATATAAGTGATATCATACCACCTTTTTCTTTCTGGGATTCTGTTATCTCACTCAAGATGATATTGTCTACTTCCATCTATCTGCAAATTTGATGGAACTGCTTTTATCATATAAAGAATATTCCATTGTGTAAATGTACATTTGCTTTCTCTATTCTTCACCTAAGGGACAATTATGTTGTTTCCTGTCTTTGACTTTTATGAATAAAGCTGCTATGAACAGAGTTGAGCAAGTGTCCTTGTATTACAGTGAAGCATTCTTTCGGTATAGGCCAAGGAACTGTATAGCTGGGTCCTGAGGGAGACCTATAATGTTCCAAGTTGCTTGTGTCTGTTGAGACTTGCTTTGTGACTTCTTAATTTTGGAGTAGTTTTCATAATGTCCTGAGAAGAAGGCATTTCCTCTGTGTTTATGTGAAATATTCTGTATGCATGTGTTAGGTCCATCTGAATCATAGTATCTATTAGCTCCAATATTTCTCTGTTTAGTTTCTGTCTAGATGACCTTTCCATTGGTGAGACTGGAGTGTTGAAGTAGCTCACTATCAATGTGTGAGGGTGAATGTGTGCTGTGAACATTAATTATGTTTCTTTTATGAACGTGAGAGTCCTTCAATTTGGGGCACAGATGTTGAGAATGTAAACACTCTCTTGGTAGATTTTTCCTGTGATGAATATGAAGCATCTTTCCCCATCTCTTTTGATTAATGTTGGTTGAAAGTCTATTTTGTTAGACAGTAGATGAGCTATACCAGTTTGTGTCCTGTGTTCACTTGCTTAGGAAATCAATTTTCAGCCCTTTACACTGAGGAACTATCCATGTTTGATATTGAGAAGTGTTTCTTATAGGCAGCATAATGGTGAATACAGTTTCCATATCCACTTTGTTATCCCATGTCTTTTTATGAGGGAATCAAGTCCATTAATGTTGACAGATATTAATGAACAATGATTGTTAATTCTTATTTTATGTTGGTGGTGATTGTGTGTGTGTGTGTGTGTGTGTGTGTGTGTGTGTGTATTTTCTTACATGTAGTTAATGTCCTTGGATTAAATTTTTCCTTCTTGTATATTCTCTAGGGCTGGATTTGTGAATGGATGTTTAAATTTAGTTTTCTAATGGAATATTTTGTTTTCTCCATCTGTGGGGATTCAAAGTTTTACTGAGTTTAGGAACCTTGGCTAACATCTGTGGTCTCCTTGAATCTGAACGACTACAGTCTTCTTCCGGCTTTTAGAGTCTCGGTTAAGAAGTCATTTGAGATTCTAATAGCTTTGCCTTTATATGTTACCTGACAATTTTTCTTTGCCACTTTTACTATTCTTTATTTGTTCTGTATATTTGCCTTTTTGATTGTTATGATAGGGAGACTTTCTTTTATGGCACAAACTATATAATGTTCATCAAAATTCTTCCACATTTTAGACATCTCTTTCTTTAAGTAAGGGGAATTTTCTTTCATGAATTTATTGAAATTATTTTCTGGGCTTTTGATCTGGGAATCTTTCCTTGTTCTATTCTTATTATTCTTAGGTTTTGTCTTTTCATAGTATCCTAGAATTCTTGAAAGATTTATGTCAGGAACTTTTTAGATTCAACATTCTCTTTGGCCAAATGTATCAATTGCTTCTATTGTATCTGCTATGCTTCAGATTTTCTCTTCCATTTCTTGAATTCTATTGGTGATGCTTGCATCTGTAATGCCTGCTTGCTTATCTAGTTTTTCCATTTCCAGAATTCCTCCAGTTTGTGGTTTTCTTTATTGGTTTTATTTACATTTTCACGTTTTGAGCAGCTTTATTAATTTCATTCACCTGTTTGTTTGTATTTTGCTGGATATACTTAAGGGATTTAATAATTTCCTGTTTAAGTAGAATAGGAGGGATTATCTGTGGGGATGGCAGAAGGAGACAGGAAAAGGAAAAGGGAATAGGAGGAATGTCTCTGAGAGAAACTACAAAACAAGGGCAATGGAAAGTCACAGGATTCAATAAGGGTGACCCTAGCTAAGACTCCTAGCAATGGGAGATATGGAACCTGAACTGGACATCTTTTGAACCAGACAAGACTTTGACAGGGAGAAATTAGGGCACCAACAAAGCCACAAGTCTTTCAACCTATGGGCTGAGGTATGGGTGGCACAGAAATTGTGGGAGGAGTCAACCAATGACTGGTCCAGGTTAAGACCTTTTCCATGAGAGGGAGACATTCCTGACATTCCTAGAAGGACAAGATCTAGAGACTATATAGCCAAGAGACCCACAATAGAAACAAATATGAATGACAAAACAAACAAACCCCAACAACAACAAAATCAAACGTCAATAAAATTATTCCTAATGATACTCTACTATATTATTAGATTGGTGTCTATTCCAGTTGTCATGAGAAAGACTTCACGTTGTATCTAATGGAAACACATGCAGAGATCCACATCCAATGATTAGGAACAGTTTGGTGAATACTGAAGAAGAGGGGAAGAAAGAATTGTAAGTCAGAGGGAACAAGTACACCATAAGAAAAAACTCTCAGAATCAATGAGGGCTCAGAGACAGTGAACCAGAAACCAAGGAACCTGCATGGAATTGACCTAGGCTCTCTGCACATGTCACATTTGTATAGCTTTGTCGTCTTCTGGACTCCTAACGGTGAGAGCAGGAACTGTCTCTGACTCTGTTGCCTACCTCTGGGATCCTTTCAGCCTCTGAATTGCCTTGTGTAGCCTTAATAGAAGAGGAGGTGCCTAGTCTTACTGCACATGATATGACATGGCTGGTTGATACCAATGGGAGACCTGCCCTTTTCTGAAAGAAATGGAGGAAGAATGGATAGAGGTAGGGGTGTGGGGTGAACTGGGAGGAAAAGAGGGAGGGAAAATTGATGTAGAATAATTAATTGATTTAATAAAACATCAAATACACAACATTTTCTATTAGTTGTTTCTAGTGCCTTTATATCAAAAATTTTAGCATGTTTATTTTGAAACAATTATAAGATTGAATTATTCCTCTCTCAAATATGCTTGTAATCATAACATAATGATACTGAAGTGTATGTATCTGACTTTAAACTCTGATAATTTAGTTAGTAGGATTATCAGATCTAAGAGTTTTGGTGGAGTGTCAGGGTCTTTCAGATAAAGGATAAAGTCATCTTTAAATATAGATAGTTTGACTTTCCTTCCTAATATTTTCCCTTTCCTTTATTCTTCAACTTTATACTTCTTTCTGCAGAACAGTGCAAAAATTACCATTGGGAGATGAAAGATGTCTAAAGCAGTCACTATCCACAGACAAAAATCCCAATGAAAAGCACGAGTAAGATGAGACTGGCTTAGACAAAATCCTAGACAAGGAATTAATAATAAATGATGAAGGACTATATATATGTTCAAAGAAATTAATAAGGGCACCAAAATAAAGCTGAAATAAATAAGTAAATGAAAACAGAACGTGAAAAGGAATGCAATAAACATAAATGATGGAGAGGAAAATGGATTGTACCAAAACCTATACGATATAATGAACACAGTTCTAAAAGGAAGATTTATAGCTACAAATGTCTATACTTAAAAATCCTTTCTTTTGTTTTTGGGTGAAATTTTTGTAGACATTTGTCAAATCCATCTGGTTCAAACTTCTGTTAGTTTTACTGTGTTTCTGTTTAGTTTCTGTTTCCATGATCTGTCCATTGGTGAGAATGGGGTGTTAAAGTCTTGTAATTTACAAGGTCCCCTTCAATTACTGGAGGTCAGGCCTCTATCCCTGCCTTTGCAAGATTAGAATTGTCACAACCCTTCTATACTTAGAAAAGGGAGGAGATGTCAGGGGCAGTCCCGCTTATACACTGAAGGCCTAAAATCAGCCATAGGCCTAAAATCAGCAATAGGCCTGTCATACATGCATACTAACACCAAGTCTTGGCTCTCTGTGGAAAAACACTGAAACAGATGGCTATAAGCTATTGTAAACAGGCAGCTTTTGTAGAAATTTACCAGCTTGAGTAGTCATAGACCTTGTAAATAAGTAGCCTTGGCAGATAATACCAACTTAGATAAGGACAAGTGAATCATAGGGAGAGTCGTAGTAACCTGTCCCCTGAACCTTCACCCAGCCAATACCCTGTTCTGAAAGATACCTGTATTCCCCCTGAACACCCACACTCCAGTGTCATCCCCTTCCCCACATCCTGCCTTTTTGTGTTTATAACCCCTGTGTGAATGAGCAAAAATTACAATTTGAAAAAAAATAAATTATAAAGAAAAAAATAAGAAGCCGTTAGAAAAAAAAAGTCTTGCAATATTATTGTATTTTGTCTGATGTGTACTTTGAGCTTCAGTAATGTTTCTTTTACAAATGTTGCTGCCCTTACATTTAAGGCATAGATGTTCAGAATTGAGAGTTCCTCTTGGCAGAGTTTCCTTTGATGAATATGTAGTGTTCTTCCCCATCTTTTTTGATAACTTTTGGTTGAAATTCTATTTTATTGGATATTAGAATTGCTACTCCATCGTGTTTCTTGAGACCATTTGCCTGGAAAATTTTTTTCTGACCTTTAACTTTGAGGTCATGTCTTTCTTTGTCCCTGAGATATGTTTCCTGTATGCAGCAAAGTGCTGGGTCCTGTTTAGTCTGTGTCTTTTTATTGGGGAATTGAGTCCATTGATGTTGACAGATATTAAGGACAAATGCTTGTTGCTTCCTGTTATTTTTGTTGTGAGAGGTGGAATTATGCTTGTGAGGTTGTCTTCTTTTGGGTTTGTTGTGAAAAGATTAATTTCTTGTTTTTTCTTGGGTGTAGTTTCCTTCCTTGTGTTGGAGTTTTCCTTCTATTATCCTCTGTAGGGCTGGATTAGTGGAAAGATTGTTTAAATTTAGTTTTGTGCTGGAATATCTTGATTTCTCCATCTATGGTAATTAGAGTTTTGCTCTGTTTAGTAGCCTGAGCTGGCATTTTTGTACTCTTAGGATCTGTATGACCCCTGCCCAAGATCTTCTGGCTTTTAGAGTCTCTGTTGAGAAGTCTGGTGTAATTCTTATAGGTCTGCCTTTATATGTTACTTGACCTTTTTCTCTTGCTACTTTCAATATTCTTTTTTTGTTCTGCTCATTTGGTGTTTTGATTATTATGTGACAGGGGGAATTTTTATTCTGGTCCAAACTATTTGGCATTCTGCAGGCTTCTTGTATGTTTATGGGCATCTCTTTCTTTAAGTTAGGAAGTTTTATTCTATAATTTTGTTGAAGATGTTTGCTCTCCCTTTGAGTTGGGAATCTTTACTCTCTTCTATACTTATTATTCTTAGGTTTGGTCTTTTCATTGTGTCCTGGATTTCTTGGATGCTTTGGGTTAGGAGCTTTTTGCTTTTTGTATTTACCTTGACTGTTGTGTCAATGTCTTCTATGGTATTCTCTATGCCTGGATTCTCTCTTTTATCTCTTGTATTCTGTTGGTGATGCTTGTATCTGTGTCTCCTGATCTTGTTCCTAGGTTTTCCATCTCTAGGGTTGTCTCCCTTTGTGTTTTGTTTCATATTTCTATTTCCATTTTAGATCCTGGAAAGTTTTTTCAATTCCTTCACCTGTTTGATTGTGTTTTCCTATATTTCTTTAATAGTTTTATGTGTTTCCTCTAAGGGCTGTAACTTGTTTGCCTGTGTTCTCCTATATTTCTTTAAAGGAGTTATTTATGTCCTCCTTATAGTCCTCTATCATCTTCATGAAATGAGATTTTAGACCTCAATCTTGCTCCTCAGGTGTGTTAGGATATCCCGGGCTTAGTATGGTAGGAGAACTGGGTTCTGATGATGCCAAGTAGCCTTGGTTTCTGTTGCTTAGGTGTGCTTGCCTCTCACCATCTGGTTATCTCTGATATTAACTGACCTTGATGACTCTGACTGGAACATGTCCCTCATGTGAGCCTGTGATCTTGTGATCCTGTAATCCTGGATGAGTCAGGATTCCTCGGGAGTCAAGATGCATCTGGGTGTGAGCTGAGTTCGTGGGTATCCAGAGCACAGACTATGCTCCTGGGCACAGACGCAAACTGGAAGTGGTCATAATTTTTCTATATCTTCTTGAAGTCACCAAAGTTTAAAAAAAAACTACTTAAGTTTTACTTTTATAGTACTCACTTTACAAGTAAGCACTATCAGAGATTACATACATCCATTTTTTAATGGTTGACAGTTTGAGGCTTAGCCATTTCTTCATTAATGTCAGTGGCAAATTTAGAAGACTCAGTCTTGCTCTATCTACTGGTGCACATTCATTAATCAAAGTACTGGGTTTCACAGAGACATTTTCATATATGTATGTAATGTCTTTTGACCATGTTTTCCCCAAACTTCCTTCCCTGTGTTTATCTACCATTACCCAGTCCTTAATCTTCTTTATCCCCCTAGATGGTTTCATGTAAACTTTCATCACATATATATATATATATATATATATATATATATATATATATTTTGTGCATGTGTGTGTATATATATATATATATATTGTGTGTTTATGTGTGTGTGTATATATATATGTATATGTATGTATATGTGTGTATGTGATTTTGCATTTCTATATAAAATTGAGGATGTATAACCAAGATAAAATATGCAATATTTGTCTCTTGGACTCTAACTTAATTTATTAAGTTTGATAACATTCAGTTGCACTCATTTCCCTGGATGCAGCATAAATTTGTTTCTCCTTGTGGTGGAATAAGATTCCACTGTGTGTGTTTTCCACATTTTCTTTAGGAGTTGCTCCACTGATAGACATCTAGGTTGACCCAAAACTTAGCGATCCAGTTCTGCTCATCTCCTGCTCCAATACAGTCATAATTATCTAGCCTAGTTTCATTTCCTGAATAAGTCCATCTGGACCCTCTCGGGAAGATCAGGTGCAGGGACGGGGGCTTGGGGGATAAGATATGGAGAGAAAACAGAAAAAATTAAGGTGAATTTGAGGGGCAATATGGGAACATAATTCAGTAGAAACTTCTGAAAATGCATATATATGTGAAGATGACCTAAATAAAATTGCAAAATAATGGGAAAGACAAAGTTCCAATCGGCCATCACTTCTTACCAAATGCAGCTTCCAGTACCAGGATTGGATTACATGTAATTGATTTTTTGGCTAAAGGGTCCCAGGGGAATTTGTTATTCCCAGAGACTGGAGGAGAAAGGCCACTGACCCAAATT
This sequence comes from Grammomys surdaster, assembly GCF_004785775.1. NCBI lineage: Eukaryota > Metazoa > Chordata > Mammalia > Rodentia > Muridae > Grammomys > Grammomys surdaster. The sequence goes on from NW_021620828.1 coordinate 165,617, forward strand.
ATAACCAAGTTAAAGCAAGCTTTATTTGTATACACAGACTCTAATCAGCAGCTGGCTTCCTCTAAGGAAGGATTCGTGAGACCAACCTTGAGTCTTTCTCTATTCCTTCTTTTCTAGGGCAAAGTCACAAGTTGGGAGATCCTTTCAAGCAAGCCTGGTTACAGAAACAAGACCAGGCAGTTAGGATTTTACAAAAAAGTTAAAGAAATATTTCTAGAGTGTTTGTTACAGAAAGTTTCATGGTTACAGGGTGCAGTGCAGCTCAAATTCCCAAACAACCTAGGCTACTGCCCAGGTTGCTGTCCACAAACATTGACAGGAAGGCCTCAATGCTGAAGACAACACTCACACAACTCATTGAACATGGAGAAGTTTAGCAAGTGCCTACATGAAGCAGGAAGGTACTCTGCACATTCTCAAAATGGAAACAAAACTGGCCACAAATCCATTTTTTCTACAGTGGTGTCTTACCTGTAAGATATGTTAGGACAATACTGGCACAAAACTTGTGGGAGCAACCAAGTAATAATTGATTTGATTTATGATCCACTCCCCAAGATGGAACCCATATCTGACATTGCTTGTGTGACCAAGAACCTGAGACTAGATATCCTAGTGACCTAAAGAAAAAATTAATAGTGCTGGGCCAAACAAAACATACTGATAAAAAGACACCTAATGAAATTCTGTTGTACTCAATGTATCAGTGCCTTGTTCAGCTATTATCATAGATGCTTCCTTCTGCTACAGATGGGAACAAACACAAAGACCCACAGCCGTACATTACAAAGAATGAGAGACCTTGTAACACTCAGCCATAAATGAGATATCTCCACCAAAACCCTCTCCCCAGAGCTCAGGAAACTTTTCAGAAGAGGAAACAAGAAGAGTGTAAGAGCCAGGGGGGATAGAAAAAGCCAAGAAAACATGGCCCTCTAAATCAACTGAGCAAAGCTCATATGAACTCACAGAAACTGAAGCAGCATGCACAGGCCCTGCATTGGTCTTAACCAGGTCCTATGTGTATATATGATGGATTCTAGTTTAGTGATTTTATGGGACTCATGAGTATACAAACTTGGTCTCTGATTTTTATGCCCTACCTTGGGCTCTTATCTTTCTGTTGGTTTGTCTTGTCCAACTTTGATGGTTTTGTTTTATCTTATTATATTTTATTATAAAAATAAAAGCAAAAAAGATATTTATGCAAGAGTGAAGATTAAAAAATTAAGAAATAAAAGCCAAGAATTACAAAAGAGAAAAACAAATATTATACCACCAGTCAGCATATTTTTCATAGTGAGATGATTTCAAATTCCCCACCACATTGTGATGTGTTATGGAACAAGCGGTTATGACGGGAAGGTGTAGTTTGTGGCTCCAGTTTCAATCTGGAAAATAGGAGTGATGTTTGCGCAGTGTCTCAGAGAATGTAAACAAATGGATTACAGCGAGTTCCTGCTCGGTCACCAGCAGGCGTCAGTCCTCCCTCCAGTTTACCCAGCCCTCTCATGGAATGCTTCTTTTTGGAAATTTCTATTCATTATTGTTCTCAGTGTGCTGGGCAGTTATGAGTCTGCCACCTTCCTGGGTTTCTAAAACTGAAGAACAAGTGTGACCATATCCATGCCCATGCCCATGTCCCTGCTTGTGACCACACCCATGTTTTGAGTTGCTTGTTTTACCTTCTACTGATAAGTTTCTCTTACAAGGACTCTGCTTGCCGCTGCAGGAGTCCACTTCAACTGTTTCCACAAGTTTCTAGGCATTAGGTCCATTTATTAAGCGTTGGTCTTTTTGGAGCACCCAATCCAAAATGGGTTGCCTTCCTCAAACCTGTCACTTTGAAGCTCAGGGATTTGTGCAGGTCAGAAGCAGACAGTTTGTGAGATCCAAAGGTGAAGGATGATTCCAAGGAAAAAAAAATCTCTTCCAGATACAACAGACTGGTGCACACACACATAAACTCACAGAGACTGTGGCAATCAGCAAAAAACCAACACAGGTTCAAGCCAGATGGGGCCCCAGCACTGAGAGGAGGAAATGGACACTCAGTCCCACCCCTAATCAAGAAAATAATAGTTATTGATACCTGAAGGCAAAAGAAAAATTAGTTTTCTCCAATGGAGTGTTTATCAACCACACTCCAAGGCAAGCCCTGTACCCAGGAAGAATTGGCCAATATAAAATGAACTCCATGGATTTGTAGGGGAAGGTATTTGTTGTTTTCATTTCTTTTGTTTTGTTTGGGCTTCTTGCCTTCTTGTTTGTTGTTTGTTTTGAATTTTGTTCTTTGGTTTTGGAAGACTGGAAGAATGAAATTGAGAGGGTAGAGGGTGAAGGGGGGAAGAGTCGGGGGAGGGGAGATGATCAAAATTTATTACATGAAAATAATTTTAAATAAAAAATCTTTAAAAAATTATTGGTCTTACTGGCTGCACTATTAGGGTCATTTTCAGAAAGTCTTTTCCAGAGCCAATGAGTTCAGGAATGTCTCTTGCTTTCTCTTCTATCATATTCAGAGTCGTATATGGAGGTCCTTGATCCATTTAAAGTTGAACTTTGCTGAGTGAGAGATTAGGATCAAGTTTTAATTTTCTACATGTAGCTATTCAGTTTGACCAACACCATTTGTGAAAGATGCTGTCTTTCCTGTAATGTGTATCATTGGCCCACTTGTCAAAAATGAGGTGTTCGTGGGAGTATGGGTTTGAATATGCTTCCTCCATTCTACTTCTAGAATTGAACGAAAATGAAAACACAACAGGCTTAGATCTGTGGGACATAATGAAAGGTGTCATAAAGAGGAGGTTTGCCAAGGACCTCAAATGGCATTCCTATCTGCCACTACCGCCTCAATGACCATCATGTCCACTGTCACTGGTCCAAGTGTCAAAGCAGTTGATTAAGCAGCCTGGGCATAATGAAGATCTTGCCATACTTCAGGTATCACTCAGAACTAGTTGCTTTTATTAGGGACTTGATATATCCACCAGAGTGGCATATTCTTGTGAAGAATGTGCAACCTCCAAAATCCAAAAAGGATCCTAAGTCTCACTAGTAGGAAATGCTGGCTACAACACTTTATCAGCCTGGAAGGACTCTTTCTGCATGACTCATACCACTGGACTCCTAGAAGATTTACTGAGAGTAAAGGGACTTAAAATTGATTTGGATTTATTGTCCCATTTTCTGCTTTACCAGCAAAGCTGGAAGGCTTATTATCTCCTACTGTTGTTAGGGTTGGTCTTATATATTGTGTATTCAGACTTTGAGTTCTGTGCCCCAAGATCAGGTTCGAGTCTAGACATGGACATTATATTGACCAGTGTGTGATAACAAATGCTCCCCAATAATCTCTGATTTGACAATAGAATGCTAGAGCCTGTGCTTGTGCTGGAGAGAAAGATGGGACTTGAGATCAAGTCAGGGGTTCTCAGATAGTAACCACAGGGAGAAGGAAGAAGAGGAGGGAGGATAAGGAGGTAGCCGTTAGGCAGGATGAACCAGGAGCACATGGCCAAGAGAAGTTTTCTCTGAGCTCAGGCAACTATAGCAGAAGCTGCCCAGGACACATTAATTTGGCAAGTAATGTGGCATTCATGTGGGTTTTAACAGCATAGAAGGATTAGTATAGCTCAGAACCTGCCCAGCATAGTACCAACAGCTTATTAATAAATTACAGTGTTTCTGTGTCATTTTCTTTTTTTTTTATGGATTGATAAATTTATTCTTAAACAAAACATGTTATAGCCATAATCTTACATTAGTACAAAATTTTTATATCTTGATGCAGAATTGAAATATTTTCTTACATTGATATGAAATTTACATATTGATACAAGTTTAAGGTTTTCATTAACATAAATCTTTATATATTACAATAAATAATACAAATATATATTATTATATATAATACAAATTTTAAAACTAATTTTGTTACTCTTAGATAGGCATTTTACCTATTTAACTCATTTAAAAATACCGGGCTTAAACCCAGTACTGCTAATAGCTATAATTGCAAACTGTTTAGGATGATTAAGTAATACATGTTTTTTTTTCTTTTTTTTTTTCTTTTTTTTTCTTTTTTTTTTTATTGGATATTTTATTTACATTTCATATGTTATCCCCTTACCCCATCCCCCACCCACCCGGGAACCCCCCATCCCCTTACCCCTCCTCCTTCTTCTCTGTGGATGTAACCCCCACCTACCCCCCCCTACTCCCACTTCCCCACCCTCAAAATTCCCACCCCCTGGGGCGTCCAGCCTTCATGAGGTCAAGGATCTGCCCGGCAGGGCCCTCTACTCTTACATATTCAGCTGAAGCCCTGGATCCCTCCATAAGTGCTCCCAGGCTGGTTGTGCTCCTGGGAGCTGTGGTTGGTTGGTATTGTTGCTCTCCTCATGGTGCCACAAACCCTTTCAGCTCCTTCAGTCCTCACTCTAACTCCTCCATTGAGAACCTCATGATCAGTTCAATGGCTAGTTGTGAGCATCTGCCTCTGAATATGTCAGACTCTTGAAGGCCTCTGAGGAGACATCCATATCAGGCCCTTATCGGCATGTACTTCCTGACTTCCACATCAGCATCTACCTTTGGTGACTGCATATGGGGTGGATACTCAGGTGGAAAGGTCTTCAAATAGCCCCTCCTTCAGTTTCTGTCCCTCACTTTGTCTCCATGTTTGCTCCCTTGAGAACTCAAGAAAGTAGACACCAGACAACCAAATTACCCTATTAAAAAATGGGGTATAGAGCTTAACAAAGAATTTTCAATGGAAGAAACTTGAATGGCCTAGAAGCACCTAAAGAAATGTTCAATGTCCTTAGTCATCAGGGAAATGCAAATCAAAACAACTCTGAGATTCCATCTCACACCAGTCAGAATGGCTAAGATTAAGAACTCAGGTGATAGTAGATGCTGGCGAGGGTGTGGAGAAAGAGGAACACTCCTCCATTGTTGGTGGGACTGCAAGATGGTGCAACCACTTTGGAAATCAGTCTGGCGGTTCCTCAGAAAATTGGACATAGCATTACCCAAGGATCCAGCTATACCACTCCTAGGCATATACCCAGAAGATGCTCGAACATATGACAAGGACATATGCTCAACTATGTTCATAGCAGCCTTATTTATAATAGCCAGGAGCTGGAAAGAACCCATATGTCCTTCAACTGAGGAATGGATTCAAAAAATGTGGTATATTTACACAATGGAGTATTACTCAGCTATTAAAAACAATGAATTCGAGAGGTTCCTAGGTAAATGGATGGAACTAGAAATTATCATCCTGAGTGAAGTAAGCCAATCACAAAAGAACACACATGGTATTCACTCACTGATTATTGGATATTAGCCCAGAACCTTGAAATGCCCAAGATGCAACTCACAGGCCACATGAAGCTCTTAAAAAAGGAAGACCAAGTGGGGGTGATTCAGTTCTTCTTAGAAGGAGCAACAAAATACTCTGTGTCATTTTCTTAGGAGCAAAACAGGTAAACGTAGGGTAGAAACCCCTAATAGATATTAAGAAGCAAAAGGGGGTGTAGTAACCCCACAAAAATAGTGATAGCAATATACCCCTTTGGTCCGATTAATATAGCATCATCAATATAATATAATAGTGTGATCTCAGCATCCAGATCCCTGTGATCTAAGTTCCATCACAGAGATCGAAAGCTAATGTGCTCTTGCTGTAGAACAGTAAAGCACTTGTTCCTGGCTGCCTTTTCATGGACAAGTATTGAGAAAATTTACTTGCAGGATCAATAGCTGCATACAGTTTATCAGGTGTGGTATGAATAGCTGTATACAATCATGTATCGGGGTGTATTAATAGCTGTATACAGTGTATCAGGGGTGTATGAATAGCTGTATACAATCATGTATCAGGGGTGTATTAATAGCTATATACAATATATCAGGGTGTATGAATAGCTGTATACAATATATCATGGGTGTAATAAATGTAAACTCAAGTAAGGAAACTATATCTGACACAACAGCTGCAATTGAAGTCACTACTTAGCTAAATTTATGGTACTAAATTGTCATTCATGATCCACTGGTCTTCTGCATAGGCCAAAGAGAAGAGTTCAAGAGAGGTATGGTGGGATTTATGGATATGCAAGTGTATACTTCTACCATGGTTAGTGTCTGCCAAATAATATCTAAGAAGATGTCTCTTTGGATTTCATTTTGGCCAGAGAGGTCTTGCTAGTTTTAGGTAGAAAATTGGTAATGCTGATCACTAAGCTTGTGTTTTGGGTGATTGAGAGAAAAGGGGGTGCTTGTTCAGAGGAAGACAACTGATGTTTGCATTCATGTGTGCTTCCAGAATGATTTGAGTAGATAGCTTCTAAACCTTTCTTCTGTTTGGAGCAAGTCACTAACTGGTTAGTCAACAGGTCTAAAACATCACGTGCCTAGTATAGCTGATTTTTTTTTTTGCTTTGGTTTTTAGGTTTTTTGTTTGTTTGTTTTTTCCTTCTGACTGACCACAGCCTGACTGAACAAATGGAAACCCTTGGCATCTGAAAGTTTCTGGCTTTCCATGGTACTTTGTGACCTCCTGACCCTTCTCAGCAAGGGCCTCAGGGCAGCAACCTGAAACTTAGGGCATCACCCAGATGGATCACAGCTGGGGAAGAGGCTCAGAGCTCTCCAAAGGCCTTCTGCTTGCTAAAGGCAGTGCCTTCCCCAGAGCTTAGGAATATTCCAAACATATTTGTCACTCAAAGTTTTGATTCTAATTGGAGACAGGTGGAAAGCCACAGGGCACAAACTTTTAAAGGACTGTAATTTTCATTTGCTGTTGGAAAGGAGAGAAAGTTGAGAGTAAGATAATAAAGCAATTAAAAAGTTTTCTCAGTTACAATGAAGAGGCAGGCCCTGAAGGCAGCTTGCATCAGTTTGCAGCAACAGGGAAACTCCTCTGGGAGGCCTGGCCCAAGGCGCAGTCTGAGTTTTGCCTCAGCAGCTGACATCATAATGTCAAGTTCCACTTCTGTTTGTTAGAAACTGTTCTCCTTGCCCAGGGGGACTTTCTAAGTCCACTCTCTGCCTTTCCATGCCTCATGGATGTGCAGGCCCTGCTTGGAGGTGGGGAGGGGGTTTCATGGATGTACAGGCCCTGCTTGGGAGGGCTTCATGAGTATAAAGGCCCATGTTTGGGGGGGAGGTCCTCATGGATATGCAGGCCCTGCTTTGGGGGACACACTTCATACTCTAGCCCTCCACATCACCGCAGGAGCCTTTATGTCAGAGCCTAGTGGTTGTATGCTGTGACCCTTCCAAGCCTGTGCACACTGCCTCATCAGAGGCAGCCTTCTCTGTTGCATATGCACAAAGTTACATACACCCCACTTAGCATAGACCCCCTAAAGTCAAACCCTAGGAGGTTTAGTTATCTCTTACCAATTACTTGGTAGGAAACACTTTTTTTTCCAAATTAAATCTGTCTTATTCCCAATATTCCTTCAAAATCTGGTTCTTTTATATAGAGTATTTCATGTCTCCCCATGTACCATGAACTGGACAAAATCTGCCTTAAAGAAACTGGTTCTCTATACATTTGAATATCCACTTCTAAAGATATTTTTCTGTGAGTAAAAGGTATTAAGCTAGATTTAAATAAAAACCAAGACCATGAGTCATATGTTTCCCTTTATTCTTGTGTGTGTAACGTTGCTGTTACTGCTACTGCCACCTTTAATGGGGCTATGAGCACAGATGTTGTGACTCCAGTTGCCGGAAAGTGGCTCTGTAAACTGAACAGCACCAGAATAGAGACCTCCACATGCTTGCACACTTTCTGTGGAGAAAACACAACAGGATGTTTACAGTCAGTGCAGAGTGTATTTTTCTCTCATGCTATTCAGTGTCTGAGGAAGGACATATCTGCATGGCATTTGAAACCGTGGCATAGAATGTTAATTTAATAGAGAAGGGCACTAAGAAATAAATGTAAAATACATAAGGACACCGAGAAAACTCAAACATGCTTCTATTTTATCCCTAAATTGAGGTGGGAGCAACAGTAGATACAGAAAAATCATGGAAACTAAGTTGCTTCCCAAATCTTGTCAATACAATACTAGGTGTGCAGGTGACAGATGTACGTGGCCTCCATAATAGATAAACCCTTTAAGAGTGATAATTCCTTTACAGACTTAGCTCTTGAAGCTTAGGGCTGGGGATGTCTTTCAGTTGATAGAGTGCTTGCTTAGCATGCACAAGGCTCCAACGTTGCTGTCCAGCACTGCATAAACCAGGCATGGTGGTTCAGGCATGGTGGTTCATGCATGTTATCCGAACTCAAGTGTGCAGGCAAGAGAAGCAGAAGTTAGAGGTCTTCCTCAGCTCTGCGGTGAGTTCTAGACCAGCCCTAGCTACACCAAACATTGTTCCAAAATAGAAGAGGCTGCAGCTTAGAGGACTTGAGTTGTCCAACTGATAAGACAAAGGTAGTTAGAATCGTGTAGATTAAACTCTGGCAACCGCTTCTTCCAGGCTAGCCTGCCTCTGGTGAAATCCAGGTAAGTGACCTCATCCTTTCCAGACATTAGAGTTTCCACAGAAAATGAAGTTTTAGATGGAATATTCCAGATGCCTTCCAGCTCTCTGTGTCTTGACTATGCTGCAGAGAAAGGGCTCTACTTGCTCTTGTTACAAGACTATAGAGCATACCTTTGCCTCCTGCCTTCTGGACCCCTGTGCAAACCACACATTCTCTCTCCCTCCTTTGTCCCCCTCCCCCTTCTTCCTTCCTCTTTTGATAGTTTTGATATTTTCTCTAGCCTGTCCTAGTCCTGCTCACTCCCCTATTTTTAAAGGGCTACTCTACCCCTTTTCTGAAAACATGACAATGGCACAGGGCCCTGCCCATCACCTTAATCCAAGAGATCTCGTCATTCTTCATGTTGTTCACAGTATCTAAACTAGGGCATAACCACAATGAGGAGACGGTGGCTTTGCCTACTACTTCTGCTTCTGCTTCTGGACTCCAGGATACTACAGAAGTGAGACACCCTATGCTTAGATGATCAACATCGAACTTCCAAAACACTTTTTCTACCCAAGGAGATTAAAGGAGACAGAATCACTTACGTATAGGCCCATAAACAGTGGTTCTCAACCTTCCTAACGTTGTGACCCTTTAAAACAGTTCATGTTGTGGTGACCCCCAACCATAAAATTATTTTGTTGCTACTTCACAACTGTAATTTTACTACTTGTTACAAACTACAACATAATTATCTGATATGCAGGATATCTGATATGTGACCCTTGTGGGGGTCATGGCCCACTGGTTGCAAACCACTCATCTGGAACCTATGCTATCAAATAAAACATGGGATTAAACAGAATAAAAGGAATATTGCTGTTTTCAGATTGGAAATCTATCTACACAGCCAGCAGTTGAGAGTCTGATGCTTATACCCAGAAACCAAGGAGAAAAAAAAATCACAAAACAACTCAGTAAATAATAACATACAATACTTCCAGCCTACAAAGTCTAGAATTGGTATCAAAATAATGGCAGACCTGCACTCCTTATCCATAAATAATATGTGTAGAAAGAGCTGGACAACAGATGTGTGAACAACACCAGTATTCTTTCTTCCATGAACTTCTATGAGGTCATCCAAAATACTAGTGATGAGAATGAAAAAGATACAAAACCAATATTGAAGTATCTCAGGGCTTTATGTATTGAGGTTCGAACTGGAGGAGACAGAAAGCTTGTAGCTGCTACAGAGCTCCCTATGGGTGCAGGGGGTGCTGGGTGGCTACATGACCTTGTCATACATGACATCTAGATATGGGTTGAGTGCACCTCTGGCTGAGTCTGTTGGGTTTGTGTCCTGTATCCCAGGCCTTGAAGTCGGATTGCTGACTGGCAGCTCTGTCTGTACAGCCTTCCTGGAAATCCTGCAAAGGGGCAGGTCTTCTAAATAGAGGAAGCGCAGGGTCTATCTCTCTGCTCTTATTATGTGATAGAAGGAGAATTCAGATTGCTGTCACCTTAACTTTTTATGATACACTTACTCAGTATATTCCACTTCCCACCTAACAAAACTGAAAAAGAGCCTGGAAATGTGCTGGAATAGGTTGGCGGCTGAGTGTTTCCCTGGCTTGTACAGGCTCTGGATCCTACTGTCTAAAAAGTTATGCAACTTTGTTTTGCCCTGCTTTGAGTAGTCTCTGTTATAAAGAACAAAAATTGCATTTTGGTAAGTGATAAAACAAAATAAACACACCCAAGAATGTGGTAAGAACACAGATGTGCAGTGACAGAGATGAAGCCGAGATAGAGGCAATGGCCAACCAATGACTGTCCCGAATTGAGACCCATCCCATGGGAAAGAACCAATCCATGACACTGTTAATGATAGTCTATTATGATTGCAGACAGGAACCTAGAATAACTGTGAGAGGCTCCACCCAGCAGCCAATGGAAAGAGATGCTGAGACCCACAGCCAGGCATCAGATGGACCTTGGGGAGTAATACGGAGAATGATTTAGGTAACCAAAGAGGAAAACTAACAGAGCCAACTGACCTGGACCATTTGGGTTCCCTGAGACTGAATCACCAAGCAGATGCAGCACAGGCTGGTCCTAAGCTCCTAGCACATGTGTAGCAGATGAGCAGCTTGGTCTTCATGCCAGTCCCCCAACAACTGGAGCAGGGTTATCCCTGAGTCTGTTGTCTGCCTGTGGATCCCATGCCCCTAAATGGACAGCCTTGTCTGGCCTCTGGGAAAAGCTGTGCCTAGTCCTGCAGCAGTTTGATGTGGGGGAAAGGGGACAGACACCCAGAGGGATGCTTTCCCTTCTCAAAAGAGGAGGAGAAGGTGGAATGGGGAAAGGACTTGCATAAGGGGATACTGGGAGGAGAGGAAGGGCTGATGATGGGTTGTAAAGAGAATAAATTAATTTTAAAAATATTTTAACTACTTATGTACTATAGACTGATATATACTATATATTTATATATACCTATATACTTATATATACCTATATACTTATATATATATTATATACTTATATATCTATATACATATATACACCTGTGTACTTACATATAATCTATATACTTATATACTATTTAACGTTAATATCTGCCATTTATATAAAATGCTTATAATTAAAAACCATCTCACAGAGATGGTATGTTCCGAGATCTTGAGGATAAATGAAACAGCAAGGACCTACAATCAGGGAGTGATAAGGACTGGTTGAGGATAGCTCCATAGAGTGTGCGTGCCCAGCATGTACAAAGCCCTGGGCCAGATTGTAGTTCAGACGGGAATTCAAAGCTCTAGGAGGATCTGGCTCTCCTCTGTATCCATGTGTGGTGGGTGGCCCATGCCCTCCAGAGGCTGAGGCAGGAGGATCCATGGCATTCAAACCGACCCCCCACCACACACACACACACACACACACACACACACACACTTTCATTTATTTTTATTTTTTATTTTTTTTAAAAAAACTTAATATTTTATTTCTTTACATTTCAGATGTTGCCCCCCTTCCTGATCCCCCCCGCAGAGAGGCCCTCTCGGAGGCAAAGGGGAGGAGGGATGGAGGTCAAGCCGGCCCTTTGAGGCCCTGGATTGCTTTCGGGTTTAGGTTTTCACAGGCCTGCCTTCCATACATCAGCGGGAGCACAGCCCCATCTAGTGGAGGAATGCCTACCAGACAGGCGTTTTGACTTCGTGTGTATCTCTTTTCTTCTCCCTCTCTATCCTCCCTACCCTTTTCCAAACTCACGATCAAGCCCAGGGTGTTGCACGTACCAGGCAAGGAAGATGGAGAAACTCCAGGCCAGCCGGGACTACATAGATTCTGTTTCAAAAATAAATAAATAGCATTAAAATCAGTGCGGCTAATGGTCACAATCGCTGTATCTAAGTGAACCTTGCATAGAAATTCACTGGCCTAATGAATAAATCGGGGAAGGGGGATTAGAAAGATACGTTAAGCCTGGCAAATACACTTAAGCGTCCATTAGCTACGTTAGTCCTGTTATGTCAGAAATTCCTGGGCGTCAGCCAGAGAAAACTGCAAACCAGGTCCTGCAGGTAAGTGACACAAGTCAGAAACCGGAGATGCCTTAGCCTCTGGATGCAGTTGGTTATGAGGGAAGTCCTAGGCTAGGAGAGATAGCTATGATAAACTGGTGGCTAGTGGTTTGAGTCCTCTCAAACATCTGAGGACTTCTGGATGGCTAAGCATGTGAGCCCTCCTGAATGTGCTGTGCCTGGAAGGCACAGAAGCGCTACCCCTCTGCCATCCTTTGCCCCCTGAAGCCCTACCATGTAGCTGTGTTTTCACACCAGACTTGACATTGTTTTCCTGTAATACAGTGTAATACAGTGTCACAAAATAACCCAGTGTCAAGTCTTTGTACTTCACAAATGGGGATAAATTATTCATTGAACAATTATAAAATAAAATGGAGCAGTTTTATCCCAATTGGGCACAATGGTATTCCTCCACTCCCAGTGTTTTCCAGGATAATTGAAGGACCTGAGTTCAGGGACAGCTAGGTTTCATAAAAAGCCCAAACAAAGACCAACTACCAACAATAGTACCGATAAACAAAAAAAAACAATCAACCAGTTTTAAAGTAGAATACCAAGTCCATTTTCCCAGCTACTCTAGATACATTTGTTTGCTAATGAAAATAAAAGCATCTAGATATCCTTTTCTGAATAACTGCTATAAAAATGGAGGGGGTAAATGTTTTATTGTTTGAGATTTTTATAAGTAAAAGGTGGTTTGATCAAGATCACCCACCACTGTTCACTCTCTAATCTCATGTGCACTTTAAAAATCCCAGGGTCACTATTGCATGAATATAGGGCCGTTTACTGGCATATCAGAGACAAGAAGAACAGAAGGAGGAGGGGGGAGGGGAAAATAAGAAGACGAAGATGAAGGAGGAGAAGGAGGAGGAGGAGGAGGAGGAGGAGGA
>NW_021620828.1:178705-267643 GCF_004785775.1 Grammomys surdaster
GGAGGAGGAGGAGGAGGAGGAGGAGGAGGAGGAGGAGGAGGAAGAGAAGGAGAAGGAGAAGGAGAAGGAGAAGGAGAAGGAGAAGGAGAAGGAGAAGGAGAAGGAGAAGGAGAAGAAGAAGAAGAAGAAGAAGAAGAAGAAGAAGAAGAAGAAGAAGAAGAAGAAGAGGAAGAAGAAGAAGGAGAAAAAGAAGAAGTCATCCAAGTCATCCAATGTCCCTTCCAGGAGTCATCAACAACTGCCTATAGTACCACCTGAGCTATGGGTGTGAGGCTGTGATCCCTCCAAATTCCTGCTGGAATCTCACCTAGCTGGATGGTGTGCTTGCAGTCACAGCTACTGTGAGTTCATGTGTGCAATAGCCCAGTCATATCCAGAAAACGCTACTACGAAGCAGCCCTCTGTGATTTTTTTTTTACCTCTTACAATCTTTCTTCCCCCCTCCTGCAATGTTCCTGAGCTGTGGGGGGCAGTGGGTGTGATGCAGATGTCCCATTTGGGGTTGAGCAGTCCATACTGTCTTGTTCTCTTCACTTTGACTACTTGTGAGTCTTTGAATTGATTGACATCTACTGCAAACTGAAGCTTCTCTGATGACGGCCGAGGGATGTGCTTATGGATGCGTATGAAGATGAGAATTCAGAAGGCACTTTACTGGTGTGCCCATTCAGCAATCAGGAAGTGGTTAGTTGCTCTATCAACCATCTTGGTTTTGACAAGTGTCACCTGTGGGGTTGGTAGAGCCATGTGCCAGCAGGTGCAGCAAGACAACTCACTTCACACAACTTTCACAGAGCATCTGTTGCTTTGGAGATATTTCAATCTTGTCAACTTTTCTCTTCCTGACAATAACATCTGGATCCCTCGCTTGAGGGGAAGTCACCCCTAGCCTCTTCCATTCTGGGTCCGGTGTAGACCTTTTGGAAGAGGGGAAGGGAGAGTGGTACTTGGGTTGAATCCAGTTGTGAAGGTCCTTTGTGCCTGTGAACCCACTGAAAGAGATGATGGAGATCCACCACTGGGTGGCACACTGCCTTCAAGTCATTACCCAACCCCCAAACTAGGTCTGCACCTGTGCATATGTACAGTGGACCTGCATTAAACAGGACTTCAAATAAGACAAGAGCTTATCTTTCACATCAGTTTATCCCCAGAAAACTTCCTCCATAGCAATGCTGCCTATGTTACTAATTATTTATGAATAGAAATATTCAGTATTTATCCTTGTCTTACAATGTCTGTATCAATTTCAAATAGACATCATGAAAAAGAGGCTACATAGTGTTGTGACTGGGGTAGAACCAAGGTTATTGGATCTAAGGTAATTAGAGGTTTTGTTTTCTATTTTTATATCATATTTCTTATTATAGAAGATCAGATAAAATTTTAAAATCAGATCAGAAGTGTTTGAAGTATTGAGTATTTTAGGCAGTGAGAGGCCAGTCAGTGCTTGCAAGGGTGATCCAGGGTGTATTTGCCCTCCTGACTGGAATAACTGACACCATCTCATGCAATTGTGGTCCAAAATCCCAAGCTACTTCTTAAAATACAAGTTAGATCCCAACATCCAGGTTTCGTGATGTTTTTATATTTTGTTTCCTCAGGCCCTTAGAATTTCTGTGTAACATGGTTCGATGTGTAAATTCTACACACCAGTGAGTCCTTGATAACATTACTGCACACACATTTGAAAATATGGCCTGACACTTTTGCAGACAAGGTTGGGAAAGGGCAATTCTATTGAAAGGGCCAGGAGCTGTTCAGGGAACATCAGTGTAAGACCGTCACCCTGATACCAGTGTCCTCAGAGGAGTCAGCTTCCAGCTCAGGGAAGGGGTCCACTGAGTGAGCATGGAGGCCATTCACTTATGTTCCTCTTTTAGACGGTACCAGACATGGGTAAAAACGTTGATACTATCTACAATAAAAATACAGATGATTCTAGTGAGTCCAAATTGCGTTACCTCGCATGATAATAAAATCTCTGGCATGATTAAATTAGTAACACTCTACCTCTCAAAGAATACAACTTAATAAAGATATGGTGATTCTGTATTGCATATTATTTGCCATTAGTTATCCTGACTGAAAGAGCACCTAACACAGAGAAAACTTTAAAATTACCTCAGAATTATTTCCTCTCTTCCATCTTTTCCTGTTAATCATTACGCAGTCACTCTAGACAAAGGCAGACATTGATCCTATTAGCAAACCTACTGATTCCAAGGCATTGATCAGACCTGAGTGGCACTGACTTTAAGCATGATGCCTTAGAGAAGAGGACCCACTGCTCTCCATGGAACTATGAGTCTCGGGACTAAGACAGCAGAAAGACTTGAAAAGGGCTTCATTTTTGTCATCGTGTTTATATTGGGCTCCCCAGAAATTTCCTATTTCGTCTCATTACTCTCCCTCTGGTGTGACTGGTGTCCTTAGAGTAGAAGAGGGAAGGGAAAATGGCTCAGTGGGTAACCACTTGCTGAGCAAGTATGAGACCTATGTTGGAATCCTTGGGACCCTCAGGAAGCTTACTGTGATAGCTTGCTTCTGTAACGTCATACTCCTAAGAGTAAGAGCCTGAGAGAAGAGTCTGCAGAAACTGGAGAGCCAGCTAGATGGGTGTGTCTAGTGGCAGCCACCAAAAAACAAAGACCTTATCTCCAAGAAGGAGAAAAGTGAGGGCCAATACCCAAAGTTATCTTCTGGCCTGCATCCATGTGCTGGGATGGGAGGCTTCCTCCAGCAACTGGGGAAAACAGATGCAGAGACCCACAGCTGAACAGTAGGTGGAGTTTGGGGAATCCTGCTGAAGAGTCGAAGGAAGGATTATAGTAATCACAGGAGTTGAGAACACCATAAGAAAACCACAGAATCAACAAAGTCGGGCTCATAGCGGCTCACAGAGACTGAACTGACAATCAGGGAGCCTTCGTGGGTCTAACCTAGGCCCTCTGCATATATGTTCTAGTTGTGTAGTTTGGTATTTTCAGAGGAAACTTCCAGCAGGGGGAGTAGAGCCTGTTTGGGGACGTTTGTCCTCCTATGGATTGCCTTGTCCAGCCTTAATATGAGGGAGGTGCCTAATCTTATTGCAGCTTCATATGCCATGTCTGGTTGATATCCTTGGAGGCCTGCCCTTTTCTGAAGGGACATGGAGGAGGAGCGGATGGGGAGGGAGGAGGTGTGGGTGATGGAGAAGAGGGGCTGAGGGAGGGAGGGAAAACTGTGGTGAGGATGTAATATATGCGAAAATGCATTATTCTTATATGTTAAATTCCTATATATGTATGCATACACATATATAAATGAATATATAATGTCATTGAGTCTATATTTACATCATGTCTCCTTCCAGTTGCAGCCTGTTGTTATATAAGATCACAATTCTTTTCTCACTCCTTGGCTCTCTCGTGCATATCTTATCCCCTGATAGTGTCTTTCATCCTCATAATTTCCTGGGCGTCTTCACACACTGACTCTTCCTTGCTAAGAACAAAACTCATGGAAAATAAAATAGGAGTAAGCAGCAATAATTTGAATATTGTCCTGTGTTTCATTAACTGTGTGTTTGTTCAAAATAAACTGACAAAAAGCTTACATTCATATTAAAGACATGTTTTTAATTTTTTTTTCAAATAACCTAGTGGCCACATTTGCACGTCTCTGCACATAAAGTATTTCTATCTCATCATGTTGGTAGACGACTCATACTTTCTACCAAGAGTCATGTTCTCTGCTGTCCAATCCCTCAGGAGCAGCGCTGTGCTCAAATGACCTGATCTCTTTTACTGCTTTGCTCTCCCTGCCCTTAACAGGTGGTTAACAGGAGTCCTGGCCCTCCACGTCCTTTCTTCATCTGAATCAAGGCAGCTGGCCTGCACCCAAAGTCTGTGTTGTGTGGAAAGGCATTCGTGTACTTCTTTTCTTATTGTTGCTGTTTTGTCTAATCTTTGTACTTTTTAGGTTAGTCTAATACTGTGTTTATGATATGTACTTGGTGTTCTGATTCACATGTATATTAAGTAGTGATCAACTCAAGGTAGCCAGCACATTCACTGCCTTAAATTTTACCATTTCTGTTTGGTGAATTCACTCAAACTCACCTCTTCTGTTTGTGAAATGCGGACTTCATCAGTGTTGAGTGTATTCACTCATAAAGAATCAAAGTGTGTTCTTCCCGGTAATCAGTACCTTTGACCTTTCCACTATTCAGTGACTCTCCTCTGCCCTTATTTCCCTAGTAAGAGTGATAGCCAGTGGAAATAGGCAGGAATTTGGGGGGAACATAAAGGAAAATGTTCTGGAAGCATCAGATCTTCACTTCCGGTGTTTTTCCTTTAGAAGCTCTGTGAGCTCCGCAAACTTTTGCATACCAAACCTACTTGGACTGGGGTTTGGTCATGGGCAAGAAGGAGCCTCAAGTGTATTTTGTACTTAATGATTTGTGTCTCAACATAAGCTTCAGGAAGCAGATTTACCTTACATTATGGCTTAGTTGCAGTTTCTATTGCTGTGATCAAAACATGAAGCAACTTGTGCACAAAACAACACTTTAACTTACACATCCAGGTCACAATCCACTGAGGGAGGTCAGGGCAGAAACTCGAGGCAGCAGTATGGAGGCCAGAGCTGAAGTTAAGGCTGTGGAGAAACACTGCTCACACCTCACTGCTCACTCGGTTTGATTTCTTTTTTTTTTTTAATTGGATGTTTTGTTTACATTTCATATGTTATCCCCTTACCCCATCCCCCCCACCCAGGAACCCCCTATCCCCTCATCTCCCTTCTGCTTCTCTGCTGATGCACCCCTACTTAACCTCCCATTCCTACCTCCAGAACTTCAAGTCTCTGAAGAAAGAAATCGAAGAAGATCTCAGAAGATGGAAAGATCTCCCATGCTCATGGATTGGCAGGATTAACATAATAAAAATGGCCATCCTACCAAAAGCAATCTACAGATTCAATGCAATTCCCATTAAATTCCCATTAAAATTTAATAAGAATTAAATCAATTCTTCACAGAGTTAGAAAAGGAAATTCTCAAATTCATTTGGAATAACAAAAAGCCCAGGATATCGAAAACTATTCTCAACAATAAAAGAACTTCTGGAGGAATCACCATCCCTGACCTCAAGCTGTACTACAGAGCAATAGTGATAAAAACTACATGGTATTGGTACAGAGACAGGCAGGAAGATCAATGGAATAGAATAGAAGACCCAGAAGTGAACCCACACTCCTATGATCACTTGATCTTTGACAAAGGAGCTAAAACTGTCCAGTGGGAAAAGGACAGCATTTTCAACAAATGGTGCTGGCTCAACTGGAGGTCAACATGTAGAAGAATGCAAATTGATCCATTCTTATCCCCTTGTACAAAGCTCAAGTCTAAGTGGATAAAGGACCTCCACATAAAACCAGATACACTGAAACTAATAGAAGGGAAGGTGGGGAAGAACGTTGAATACTTAGGCACAGGGTGCCTAACAGAACACCAATGGCATATGCTCTATGATCAATAATCTAAGATCTTTACCAATCGCTTTGATTTCTTATACACCCCAGGACCACCTGCGTAGAGGTAGCACCACCCACAATGGGCAAGGACCTTTCTCATCAATCATTAACCAAGCAAATGATCCACAGACCTACCTACAGGTGGCATTTTCTCAGCTGAGGCTCCCTACTCTCGGATGACCCTTAGCTTGTATTAAACAAGCTGATCCTTAGCATGGAAAAAAAAGTAGACAGCACATAGTATGTTCTCAAAACTCAAGCAACCTCTAACATAAATGTCGCTTATAGCTCAAAGGAAGTCACATACTAATTGTTTCAAGAGATCAGGGAAAATGGCCATTCTGACCTTTTAAGACATTTGAAAACCATGGTATATTCCATCCCCAGGATTCAAGAAGGGCTGTTCTGACCAAATAAATGATAATTGTGTAACTACCTGGTACAGGCCTAAATAAGCCAACCACCCAACTCAAATGTCTAAAATCCCAAGACTGTAGATTGTACAGAGTGCTAACTGAAATCTGGTACCCTATTTCTATTCATGAATATGGTCTTAATAAAAGACAGGCACATGAAAGAACACACATTGAACTAGTAGAATAATTTTCTCCCAGCCATTTGGTAATGTCCAAGACAAGAAAGGATACATTTTTTTCCAGTTTCCTATGCACAGCTGAAATGTAACAAAGCATAAATATTTTGTAGCTAAAAATAAACAATGCTTTAAAAACATTATAATGTGAGGAACTATCTGTGTAACTAAAGCCCTCTGCAGACATCAGTGAAGTGCATCTCACAGAATCATGTGACCTTGGCTGATGGAATATCGTAAAGCTTGATTTCAATCACACTTTAACTATGTCTGTACCTCTTGCTTCTTGGTTTTAACAGTGGGAATGTTGATGACATGATATTTGGTATGGCCACACTACCTTGAAATCATGAGTGCCAGGACTGAGGACACAGGGGAGGTTAGAGTGGAAACAAGTGCCCTTACCCTGAAGGAACAGAATTGGAAGACCGTGTAATCTCACAATGCTACTCCTGCATCTATCTTAGAAGAAACCAATGTTAGTATATGTTAGAAATACACATATATCCATTTTTACATTATTTATGACAGCCATGCATGATACAAAATCAGTCCATATGCCTGATAAATGGGTAGAAAAACATGGTATATATACAGCGGACTATTGTTTGTCCATTAAGGAGAATGAAATCATGTCATTTTTCAGGGGAGTAGGTGGAATTGGAGAAGATCTCATCTAGCAAAGTAAGCAAGGCTTGGAAAGGAAAGCATAGTGTGTGCTTTCTCATGTGTGGAATCCAGGCGGGGAAAAGATATAAAAAGCAGAAGGGGATGATTCAGGAAATGAAAGGGGATCTGAGAAGTGGGAGGGGGGTTAGAGATGACAAGGGAGGATGCACATGGCCAACATGGATTCAGCGTGTGTAGGAAAGACTCACTGTCCTGTGCACGGTTACGCACACTTAGTATCAGATAATAAAAAGGAAAATACTGAATTTATATCACTGCTTCTGCTCTTATAAGCAAAGTATAAGTGAACATGGCTGCCATTCTACTACTAGAAAAAGGAATTAAAAACTTAGAAAGTGATCTTAACAGGAAAAAATGACAGATTTATGCCAAAACGTTTATTTGGAAGCCAAAATGGCACTGGAGTGGGAAAACAGGTAAAATAGTTAAGGGTTTCCACATTTTCAGTATCCTTCTTTTCCACTAGTAATGCTACAAAAACTGATTTTGAAGTTTCCCCTGGAAAGTTGGCTTTATCCTATTTTAACGTTTGAACACATTTCTGTTTTCAACACAGTGTACCGAGTATGTCTAGAATAGGCCTGAAGGACTACTAACGGCAGCTAACATTCACTCACCTCAATATCTCCCTCAGATTATTCCATGACAATGGCCACAACTGTGCTTTACTTACTAAGCACTGCATCTCCTGAGGCACAAGCTTCCAGTAGGAATCTCTTTTGCTTGGAGCGTCTACGTTTATTTGTGTCTCAGAAAGCCCACTAAGGATTTAATAGAGATCTCTGCACATAACTTCACCACAGTTCTGCAAGGCAGGAATGATGTGGAAGTAACGCCAATGTCAGATGAGGCCAACTGGGTTCCGTCTCATACTGAGAGACACAGAGGGAAAGAGGAAGACGTGCACAGGCTTCCCTGGTAAGCGTGTTGTGATGCTTTTATGTGGGCCTGGGGGAGGAAAATGTTGGAATACACGCAAGTATTCCATAAAAGAATGAGAGCGTGACTTATCTGAGAGAAGATGGGAGTGCTGTAGAAGATGAGAGAGAGTCTCATGAGAGAAACACGAGATAGTCACACAGAGGGTGTGTGAGAAAGGAACCGAATCCTGAAGAAAAGACAGTTATAAACCCATGTTTGCTAAAGGGAGCTGTCTCTGCACTGTTGGACATGTTTTCTACCTACCTCCCCTCCACCCTCCCCTCTCTCTGTCATACACACTCACACACACACCCTCATACACATACACACACACACAGTCACACACGTACACATTCAGACACACACTCACGTACAGACTCACACATACACACACAGTCACACACTCACACACATTCACACGCACATTCACACGTACACACACTTACATAGGTACACACATCCACACACGAATCCGTGCAGATGGAGATGCTGAAACTAGACAAGACCCCAGGAACTACGCCACAGGCCTGCTTTACAGGAATAAGTACCAACTACGGTGTGCAGACACAGCTGGGGGTAAATGTTTCATGTTTTAAATAAAAGCAAATGCTCAAGAGTTAACTGCTTAGAAACAATATGGAGCAGTTTTTGGCTTCCACACACACATCTAGAGGCTTAACATATATTTTTACGTTTCATATAGGAAAGAATGTGTAACGTTGAAGGGTTGCATCTGACCGTACATCCCACTGAATCCTATCCTTGCTTTTCTGTGACCCACGGTCACAGAAAAACCAGCAACAATCAAGTAAGGTCAAATATACTTCGTTCCACAGAATACGAGAATATGAGCCCCCAATCCTGAGATCATAGCCATTGGGCCACGTAAGCCATCCCCGAATCCTGGAATCCTCCACTGCCTAAATCACAGTTCCATATTCATTTCCTGGCCCTGCTTAGGAAGAGGTCACAGCCCTCATTTCCTCATTCCTTCAAAGCATACTTCCTCTTCATGCCTACTTTCTCCTGTCCTGGCTAAGAGAGAGGCCAGTGAACACGGCCTGGGGAAGGAAGGGGAGCGTGCAAGAATCAACCACAGATTCTCCTAAACAGTGAGTGTCTCAGCACTCTTCTCAGGCTCAGTCCTGCTGACTCCAACGGGACTAGCCTGCATCTTGCTGACCCACGCTCCCCTCCTCTCACCTCCCAGGGCTGTCTTCCCTGTTTCCTTACTTCATTAGGAAACAGTGCTGGGCATCGTGTGGGTGTGGCTTCCCTGAAAGTTTACATAGCAAGCTGTTGTACCATCCTTTCACACGACAGACAAACAGGTTGAGTAAAGGCTCAGGTCAGAAGTATTCTCACTGAGCAGCCCATGACTCTATATCCGTTTGTTGCTTAGTGTAGAGAGTAAGTCCGAGGCCAGCTTAGTTTTGATGTTTTCAAGCGCAGGTTGTCTGTTCTTGAGATAAACAGGTGTTTTTTTCTTCCAGAACTGTCCCCTTATACTCAAAAAGATATCCAGATTTTACGTGTATGTATTTGTTACTTATTTCCCAAAGTAAAAAAGTTTCTTTTCGATTAACATATTTAATGTATTTTCCCACACTGAGAAAAGTTCTACTACGTTAGTACACATTCAAATTCTCATTCTATCCCAGTCATTGAAATTTCTTGCCAGGTTGGTCTAGGTTTGTGTCAAGTTAATAAAAATCTAACTAGTACAATGACTGAAATATTTCTTCCCTCTTCTAAATAACCATTATTTACCTGATTTTAGGTTTAGCTCAGTATGGAGCCAACTATACACACACACACAGACACACACACACATATATATATGATATATACACACATATATATCATGAACTATCTACACACAATGCCATTAGAAACTAAACTCATGCCACAGGAGAATTCCTCCTTTGAGTTATTGATTAGGGCTGTACAAATCATTATATGCTATTGCTAATACCCTTGGCTGCCCCCACCACCAGAGATGGAAGTTAAGTCCCTATTGCTGAAGACGCCCACCGTGCACTTCAGTCACAGGGCCCAGAGCCCCACTAAGCTGAATCTAACCTGAAAGCCTCGTCCCTGAGGACTGGCTCATGATGCCTGAAGGGCCAGGCAAGCTTCCAAAGGAGGGAAGCAACCAACAGTCTTATCAGTTATGACACACAGTTGTGAACCACATCAATGACCAGCACGCTAGAGTAACTCTAAGGATGCAGGAGTGGCACACATACCTTAGCAGTAACCACCAACTCTTCAGTTGAATTAAGAACTCACTCAACAAGAAGGGAATCATGCATGGTACTGGAAGCCTGACCAACTACCCGGGGCTAGTGAAGTTAGGGTGCAAGACAACCTACAACGCCACATTACTAAAACAGCATACTCCCTAATTACATCCTAGATATTTGTCTTTATACCTACAGATATGTGTAGTCCCCACGCCTTATCAAAAAAAAAATCTTTTTGAAACAGATAGAGACCATTACAGAAAACCACAACCAATCGAAATGCAGTTGTAGAGCCCATTCCCAAGGTATACGTCTACAACCCAATACCTGCATCTAAGCTTCAGGGATCAATGCAGAAAAGAAGGCAAAAAGGTTGTAAGTCTCAAAGAAACAGTAGACTTGCTGGGAGATGATGTCTACTAGATATGTCAGAAGATGCATCTATGAAGACTCACCCGGCTGCCTAAACAAGACCAACGGCACCTATAGACATGATAACATGGGTAGGTAAAAAACTCACACAACCTCAACCGTAAACAAAGAACTACAGGCAACTAAGGAAGCCTGGGAGTGGGAAAAATAGTCTTCCCCAGGGAAGGGCACACCGATTCATTATCCAGTACCAAATGGACAGCCTTAAAAACATACATACAAACATACAGAGGCAGGTGGATCTTCATGAGTTCGAGCCAACCTGACCTACAGACTGATTGTCAGCATATCCTGGACTACATAGAGAAACCCTGTCCCAGATAGACAGATAGATAGATAGATAGATAGATAGATAGATAGATAGATAGTATAGTAAATGTCACTTGTAAAATAAAATTCAGTTCCTAATTTATCATTTTAAACTTTTTAAAACCTAAAATTTTCTTCATTTGTTCTTTATATATTTATATAGTTACATGTATATTCTAATAGTATATGTGCAATATGTAGCTATTTATAAGATATGTTTATGATACTTGTGACCTGCTTTACATCTAAAATGCCATGGATTCTATATCTCTATTTTGAACATAATAAAGACCAGTGCCAAACCCTGGTGTTAACTATCTGCAGTGAAAATCCTCATTCTGGCAAATGTGTAATTGCCAGGGGTCGATCCCGTCGATCTCCTGTCGATCCTGTGCTAATCAAGCTCAAGCAACGGACTACGAGGAACCAGCACATGCCCTGTATGCCTCACTCGGTTTTGTCCTTTAATAATTTTTGTATTTTAATTAAAATATAACGACATCATTTCCCTCCCCTTTTCCTTTCCCCCTCCAACCCCTCCTGTGTCCTCTCCTTTCAACCCCTCCCATATCTCCCCTTACTTCCTCTCAGACTCACCCCCTCTTTCTCTTATTTCATGCATATGCGTACATACATAAGTACAAACACCTGAGCTTCGGCGTCGCTTGTATGTACACGACTTCAGGGCTGACCACTTGGTTTTGGATAACCGGGTAATGAACTCATCCCTGGGAAGACTAATTCTCCCCCTCGGGAGTCATTGTTTGCCGGTGCTTCTTTGTCTGGAGGTGGGGCCCAGAGAGCTTTCCCTCTTCCCCATTGGCCCGTCTATTGATTCAGTCATGGTTTTGTCGGGTTTTTTCTGGGTCTTGTTTAAGTGGCTTGTTCCAGTACCACGAGTGTCATTTCTAAAGGACACGCTCTCACTTCCTGGTCGCCTGGCTGTTACTATCTTCCTGTCTCCTTTTCTACAATGTTCCCCGAGCCGAGCATTAAGAGCAGGAGCTAAGAACAGGGCACCCCACGATCAGTTAGCCTCTGCATCTTGACCAGGTGCGGTTTTCCATGATGGTCTACATCTGCTGCAAAGAGAAGCTTCTCGATGAGGAACGAAAGCTACACTTACCAAGCAGATAGCTCATGAACCTGTTCCACTCTCGTCTAAGTGTTCCAGTCTGTGTCTTCTCTCCTCTCTGATCGTCAAATACCCTGAACCTCTAGGTGGGCATTGTCCGTACACTGAACTGAACAACTCTTTTTTTATTGGATATTTTATATACATTTAGATGTTATCTCCTTTCCCCATTTCCCCCCACCCAGGAACCCCCTATCCCATCCCCCCTCCTCCTGCTTCTATGAGGACGTGCCCCCACCCACCCACCTACTCCTACCTCCCCACCCTCGAATTCCCCCACACTAGGCATTCAGCCTTCATGGGACCAAGGATCTCGCCTCCCACCTATGCCCAACAAGGCCATCCTCCCCTTCATATACAGCTGGAGCCATGGGTCCCTCCCTATGTACTCCCAAGCTGGTGGTTTAGACCCTGAGAGCTCTGGTTGGTTGGTATTGTTGCTCTCCTCATTGGGCCACAAATCCTTTCAGCTCTTTCAGTCTTCAACTCCTCCATTGGGAACCCTATGATCAGTTCATAATAGCCAGAAGCTGGAAAGAACCCAGATGTCTTTCAACAGAGGAATGGATACAGAAAATGTAGAACATTTACACAATGGAGTACTACTCAGCTATTAAAAACAATGAATTTGTAAAATTCTTAGGCAAATGGATGGAACTAGAAAATATCATCCTGAGTGGGGTAACCCAATCACAAAAGAATGCACATGGTATGCACTCATTGATTATTGGATATTACCACAAAAGCTCATAATACCCAAGATACAACTCACAGACCACATGAAGCTCATGAAGAAGGAAGACCAAAGTGTGGGTGCTTTGGTCCTTCTTAGAAAAGTAACAAAATACTCATGGGAGCAAATATGGAGACAAAGTGTGGGACAGAAACTGAAGGAGGGGCCATCTGGAGATTGTTCCACCTGGGTGTCCATCCCATGTGCAGTCATCAAAGGTAGACACTGATGTGGATGTCAGGAAGCTCATGCTGACAGAAGCCTGATATAGCTGTCTCCTTAGAGGTCTGCCAGAGCCTGACATATACAGAGGCGGATGCTCACAGCTAACCATTGGACTGAACACTCTTGATCTTAGTTTTACTGAAGACTCTTCTGAGGGTCTCTGAACATAAATGTTAGCCAATTTTCAGATCAGCAAGTCCATGGGATTCTTGAGATTTCTTTTTAAAATATCTACATTTAAAAGTATGTTCTTTATTTTTTAATTAAAATATGAATACATCTTTCTCCCTCTTCTTTAACCCATTCCATACACTAATACAGAGATGGATGCTCACAGCCAACTATTGGACTGAGCATAGGGTCTCCAATGAAGGAGTTAGAGAAAGGACTGAAGGAGCTGAAGGAGTTTGCAACCCGATAGAAATAACAATAATATCAACTAACCAGATGCCCCAGAGCTCCCAGGGACTAAACCACCAATCAAGGAGTACACATGGAGGGACCCATGGCTCCAGCTACATATGTAGCAGAAGATGACCTTATCAGGCATCAATGGGAGGAGAGGTCCTTGGTCCTGTGAAGGCTCGATGTGCCAATATAGGGGAATTCGAGGGCAGAGAGGCAGGAGTGGGTGGTTGGGTGGGGGAACATCCTCATAGAAGCAGGGGAGGGGAGATGGGATAGGGTATTTTGGGGGGGAACAGGAAAGGGGATAACATTTAAAATGTAAATAAAGAAAATATCCAATAAAAAGGAATTATTTTAAAAAATAAACAAAAATTTAAAATAAGAAAAAAATAGCATTCCATTGAATGACCATCCTAAATTTTATGGAAATCTTTCCTTTAATACATAGCTGTTTCAAATTTTTCACTGCTGTAAAAAACTGTACATATTTATATTTTAGCATATGACCACATGTTTCTGTGCTGTGAACATTTTGTACTCATTTTTTATTATGAGTAAAAAGAAAAAAAGCTGAGCTTTTCAGCAAGTAACTGGATGTCTTAGTCCTGGATTTTGCAAACCTCTGCTGCTTTGTAAAAGGGGAAGAACATTATCCTTAAAATATCCTTTTTTAAAAAAAACTCTTTGTTAAAACATTCATCTCTATGCTGATAAAATATAAGGAAAAAAATTAAGGATGAGGTTCATGTGCCACTTTGGGAATTCAGTATAAGATTAAACATGCTCATGACCTAGCATATTGTACTTTTAGCTATAGAAAATGTTTCCATACCCAGGGCTTCTTTCTCCCAGTCAAACTGCTGAAGCCTGGAGATGAAGAAGCTAAGGAAGCTTTCGCCCATGCACTTCGGAAGCAGCATCATTAACGCCTGTAGCACTGGGAGCAATGAAAGACGTAGTCACCTCTAAACCCTGCCAAGTTATATTTGACCATGTGTAATGGCGCTTCAAAGATCTCAATATTGCTCGGAACGTGGGCTTTCCACTCTTCCGGACTTCTTCGGTCTAACCAAGAGTTTCTAGCCTTTTTGTCTGGGCTTCCGTTCTTCATGCCAGAAATTCATTGTGCAATTAGCCCCATCGTGGATGAAGTTCCGAGTATCTTTATACACAGTTTTTCTGATGCTGACATGGCATGTTTAAATGGAAATGAAAATGATGGTGGCATCAAAATGGCAAGCTTTCGATGCCCCTTCTTCTACATACAAAGGGCTCCGGAAGACATTTAACCTACTTAAGCTTCAATGTTCCGTTCTGCAGGAAGCACATTATGAGCAATCTAAAGGTGGTCTGCGAGATTAAAGGAGGGTTCAAAAGCATGCTGCTCGCCCCTGAGCGAAGGACCAGTTGACAGGTTGACCTGAGTCCCACAGAAGCTTTCCTTTCACTCCTTTTGTTGTATGTGGGATACAAGCTTTGTTCCTGGGGCTATCTACGTTTTCTTTACACATTCAAACTCTGCTGTTTTGTTGCTCTTGATCTGTTGTTGTTTTATGGTGGGTGAGGGGCAGTGAGGTGTCTGAAACTTTTACTTCACAGACAGTTCGACAGGCTAGTGGGTCACACACACACACACACACAGAGAGAGAGAGAGAGAGAGAGAGAGAGAGAGAGAGAGAGAGAGAGAACCATCTTTGGGCCCACCTCCCTATCTCCCTGTCCTCTCTCTCTTCCCCCAGCTTCTTCCTACCTTCTCCCTGTCAAGCTGCTGAAGTCTTCAGACAAGGAAGCTCAGGGAGCAGTACACTTGCATTTCAGCAGCTGCAAGAGTTAATGGGCGCAGTGGTACAGCTCCCCGGTCAGTCAGGAGTCTCATCTCCTTCTGTGTGCCCTCCACCAGCCAGAGGCTGGGCATCCACAGGGAGCCAGGCTCCTCTTGTCTGTGACTGCTTTTCCTTGGCCTCCTGGGCAACTGGGGTCACCTTGCTCTTACCAGAAAGCACCACCCCTTCCAGAAGCTGACTTTTTCTTAGTTTTTAAAGAAAAGAATAAGAAGACCTCTGAAAGGTCTCTTTTCCTCCCCCATTCTCTGTTCACTCTGGTAACCAAGATGTGTATTCCATCTACTCTAATACTTTGCGTTATTCCTGCAGCTGGACCCTCCTATCCACATCTCATTTCTGATTGTAAAGCCCAAAGCTACCCTTTATTTTAGGTTCTGAATGGGGTCCCTTATCTGGTCAGCTCACTCTGTCCGTCTGCATCTGCTAGTCTTGTCATTCTTTCCGTATTTACTCAGTCTACTCTTTCAACGGCCATTTTTATATCCAGCTCCTCTCTTCTTTCAATTTAAATCTTCAATTTCTAAATTAAAAATAGACTGAACAGAAATGAGCCATTGGTGTATAATGCAATCTCAGCACTCAGGGAGCTGGGGTAAGAGGGTGGTGAGTTTGAGACAAGCCTGGATTGCCACAAATAAACAAATTGGAAATTGTTTCCAGTATGCAGGTTGGTTCATGGAATAACCTCATGCTAAAGCCAACATGTAGATCAGAAAACCCTTTAGAAAAGTGTTGAAAGCCCACTGCTTCAGAAGACTATCGGGGTAATTCATAATGTCTTTAAATATTTCTAAGATTTTAAAAAGTACATAATTTATTTGTTTCTGGAATTGCTTAAAATGGGATTCTATAACATTATTCATCTAGAACTTGTTTTTAATTTTGAGGAGAATATCAATATCATATATTATTTATGATCATCCAAGTTCCAGAGAAGACATTCAGCCCATTGGGGGCTGGGTCCTACATTTTATATTTCTCATCGTTGTTAATATGAACTAAGTAACCCATATGAACTAATCCGATGGATGAGTAGATGAATATGTCCATAAAGGAATGTGTTCCTTTTGTACATATTTGGATATCATCCTAGAGCAAGATTCAAATGAGGGAATAAATAAAAATTACCTTTAAAATAAAGATTTGGAAATTAACATACACTCTTTTTTGTTAATTAAAAATTTATTCAAGGCTTAATACTAGTTGTCAGCTTTATAATGATGGCTACATTGAATGAGTATTAGTTTGTATAAATTTTGTTTTCATAATTTTATAAATTTATATTTCCATGCTTATTTGTGTTGACATCTTTTGTGATTCTCCTTAGGAATTTCCATGGCAGAGTCTTACCTATATAACTTATACCTGTATCCTTCTTTAAAATAGTGTGCCTTTTTGCTTAATTTCTGAAAGTTTCATGGACTTTAATTAGTTATTTAATAAACATCTGTCAAATTATTAATACATTAATGAGCTTACATATTAGTATCTGTGAAATATTTATATGTTGACTTCAGAATTGGAATATTAGCTTTTTCTATAATATTTCATAATTCAAACAGTTTTATATTTATAGCAAATTGACATCTCAACTTGCATATTTTATTCTTATACATAAAGGTTAATATTTGAATTACATTTAAAATATCAACTACATTGTAAGTATATTTAAATGTTAATATAATTTAATGTTTTAAGTAAACTCGGGTTTAGGTGAAAGTTTCAGTACTTGAAAGTAATTCCACTCAAAATTATTAAAATTGTGTTTTCACAGAAATAAAGCAAGGTTCATGCCTATAACCCCAGCATTTCAGATTTGGAGGCAAGAGGATCTCAGGAATTCAAGGATATCCTTGGCTCAACAGATAGTTCAAGGCCAGCCTAGACTATATGCCTCACCTCAAAGAAAACACAAAAGTAAGGCTTTGCTGATGGCTCAGCAGATAAGAGTTCACAAGCATGGGGCCCCAAGTTCAAGTCCCCAGCACCCATAGCATGACCATCACACCCATGAGCTCACTGCTGCTATGATAACCTGCACAAGATCAGGGCAGCATGATCAATCAACATTCTAATAGACAGCACTAATTAGACTCAGTGTGCGTGTGTGTGTGTGTGTGTGTGTGTGTGAGAGAGAGAGAGAGAGAGAGGAAGAGGAAGAGCTACGTTGAGGGGTCTTGGTAGCATTGGGAAGGGCTTAGGAGGGAATATGATTACATTCATTGTTTGCGCTTGTCAAAGAATAAATTAAAAATGTTTTAAGAAACAATTATTTTTCTTTACTTAAATTTCTAATTTGGAACAAGCTAGTGGTTAACAGCCTTTAAGACACATCCTACTTCCTTCCTAGAAACACGGGCTTTCCCTCTACTCAGGCTCTTTACTCGTTATTCACTCTATTCCCAGAAACTGCAGTGGTCAGTACAACAACTTGCCGTCTACAACATTCCCGTTACAGTATTTATGAAAGGATAGAAAGCCTGCAGACAGGAGTCATAGCTGAAAAACATACTGGTGGGTTAGAAAATGGGAACCAGTCATTTCTCATCAAGATTGCAGTATAATTGTAATTAGTGAAATGATGAAGTGTTGTTCAGGGATGGGGAACTTGGAATTAGTGAGAATGACGAAGTGTTGCTCAGGGATGGGGAAGTTGTGTAATGGAGTACCTTAGATGACCATTGCCCTTCCCTCTGCTCCTCTCTTTCCTGCATAGTGATCACTACTGAGGGAAAGGACGAAACTAAGCAGATAGAAACCACATTAAATTGTGAAAAGGTAAAAGTCATTTACCATAGTTAATAAAAACTCAGTTGTTCATTCTAAATGCTTGAATTCTCTCATGTCTTCATCAATAACGATGAATGATTATTTATTGGTGTATTTATACTATCAAGATACAGTTTGCATTATCAAATGCAGAACTCAAGAAGAAGAAGAAAAACCAAAGTGTGGGTGCTTTGATCCTTCTCAGAAGGAGTATCAAAATACTCAACCAGAGTTCCCAGGGTCTAAACCTCCAGCCTGGGAACACAAAGGGAGGGACTCATGGCTCTACCTGTATAGGTAGTTGAGAATGGCCTTGTCAGGTATCAGTAGAAGAGAAGGACCTGGGTCCAAGGAAGTTTGGATTCCCTAGTGTTGGGGAATTCAAGAGCAGGGAGGCGGGAATGGGTGGATGGGTGGGAGCACACCCTCATAGAAGTAAGAGGAGGGGGGACGGGATAAGGGGTTTCCAAAGGGAATGGGAAAGGGGATAACATTGAAAGGTAAATAAATAAAATATCCAATAAAAAAACAGATAATGAATCTGGCCATTGTAGTCGAGCGGTAGAGAATTTTTGTCAACAATTTATTACGGGGATTCCACATAATCCTCAAGGATGAGGTATTGTGGAGAGGCCCATAGAACTTTAAAAAGATTAGTGAGACATGCTGTTTCTGAGACAAAGAATAATGTCAACCTGTGAGCTTGCTAAGTACCCTGACAAGGTTGACTGGGAAGCTGTATTGAAAAATATGTTCCTGACCCACCTTTGCTTGACTATATTCCAGATGGGACAAGCTGCCTTGCCTCAGGTTTTTAGATCTTGTGGAATAGAGAATAAAAAAGATAAATTATAATATCTCTTGTATTTTTCTTACAGATGACCAGCTATTTGGATTCAATCATGTACTGGTCTAGAAATCAATCCAATATTGGAAATAACAGTCTACATTTGGAAGGCTGGATCTGGACATTTTCAGAGACATATTTGGAAGATACCTGTAGTTCACTATGATGTTATGATAGCAAGAGATAAAGTTGGGACAGGATCTGGATTTCAAACAAGTGTAAGTGCATGTTTTAAGGCTCTGTTAATTGTCAAGCTAAAATTGGTTTTGTCTCTTCTACAGTATTTATTGTAAGTTGCATTGACTGTATAATTTCCAATTGTGTTAGTGTGTTGAAACCTGGCATGTCTGTTATAAGGGTCTATCAACCAGCTTTTGTCTTACTGCCCTGAGTATTAGAAAACTTGATTCTCTAGAAAAAAAAGAAAAAAAGCTTGAAAGTGCTGGAAGAAGTGAGTTAGGCTTTAAGCAGAAGCAAGAGGGTAAGTGAGCTTGACTATTGCTGGTATAACAGCTTTAATTTCATTAATTGCTAGCACCACTGCTTCTGCAGTAGCATTGACACAAAGAGTTAAGACAACTATTTTTGTTAACCATCTAGCAAAAAAGAAATATGTTACTAATGTATTGACTATACAAGAGGATTTATATAGGTATCTAAAACAATGGGTGATACTCTATAACCTATTCAAATTATCTGAAGGAGGTTCAGGGTTCAAGAGTTAGGAGCCATCCCAAGTGCCATGACAAATATCATTGGAGTAGTATTACTTCTAAAATTTACAATGATTGTCATCATAATTAGAAAAAAGTTTAAAGACACCTGTAGGATATTTGGCACAATCCTAACACCTCTCTGGGTGTGTTAACTTTGCATAGTGAGATTATGAATTTAAATAATGCTGCTCTGTTGAACTTTGATGCTGCAGATAATGCCAATAAAATTATCCATGGCCTGAGGTCAGTATTTCCATTTTGGTCAAACCTCAGGAATGGTATATATAGCTTGATCAGGCTAGCCCTTCTTGTCCTGGGAATACTTTTATTCCTGCCAAAGGTGTTAAAGCTTTGTCTCTAACTACACCAACAGACTGGCAGCCAAAGTACATGACTTGAAACTGATATTGGACCCCCAGACAGAGTTATTAATTTAACAGGCTGGAAAGCCAAGGACGGGTAAGATTCTGCTCAGAGCCTTGACAACCTAAGGCAGAAGTGCATTGCTTATGATAATGCATATTCCACAATGGGTAAGGAAGGCTTTCTTGTCAGAACAACCTAAGACAGACTCAGTCTCATTTATGCAATAAAAAGAGGGAGATGTAGAGAGCTTTTGGGGCTGCCTGGCAGGAATCTGTCATTGGCCAAGGACAAGAAAATAGGCTGCTTGGAAGGAATCTGACATTGGGCTGAAACAAAGAAATTTCAGGCAGGAATCTAAATCTTAGGCCAGAACAAAGAAATAGTTATAGGCAGAAATCTAAACCTTAAGCTAGAACAAAGAAATAAGCTTCAGGCATGAAAATGACTTTGGGCTAAGACAGGGAAGTAGGCTCAGATATTTTGATCATCCTATAAACCCTTAGAAATAGTGATCACAGGAGTGATCATTGGACTCTGTTTATTATCGTGTGTGTTCTTTGATTATTTGAATGTATTGTCTTTATTGTTCCTGGACTATTTGCATCTAATGTATCGCTAGTTCCTCAACCTAGAACTGACCTTAATACTTGCATGTAATTTAAACAGTATAAAGGCAAAAAAGGAGGAGGAGGAGGAGGAATGGGATAGGGGATTAATGGGTGGGGGAATGGGGAAGGGGGATGGCATCTGAAATGTAATTAAAATATTGAATAAAAAAGAAAGAAAGAAAAAATATACATTTTGCGTTATCCACACATCCCATTCCTCTATTTCAAGTCTGTATAATTGAGTCAGTTAAGGGTACAACATATTAGTCATTATTGACACATGCTTATACTTTATTGATTTAATAATTTATTTCCTATAATAAATAGCATTGGTGAAGCTATCAAGTATATCCCCTCATCTCTACCACATTTCATTTCTCACTAAACCCTGCGTGAGTTTATTGACCACTGTTCTCATTTATTGAGAAGTTAAGTTGTTTAAACAGTGGTAGTATATCTACTTTTGAACATTTGCGCTTTCCCATACTATAGCCACAGTCACTGTTGAAAGAATTTTGTGCATGTCATATTTATTTTCAGTATCTCCCTTGTCATTTTATATTCTTTACGTACAAATAATTGTTGGAAGGGAGGGTCTCCAATCTGGAAGCAGGCATCAAT
This sequence comes from Grammomys surdaster, assembly GCF_004785775.1. Classification (NCBI taxonomy): domain Eukaryota; kingdom Metazoa; phylum Chordata; class Mammalia; order Rodentia; family Muridae; genus Grammomys; species Grammomys surdaster. The sequence goes on from NW_021620828.1 coordinate 199,685, forward strand.
ACAGACAATCAAATCAGCAAACGGAATGCAAGCAGATCATATGGTAGAACAATTCCTGGAACTGGTACTTGACAAAGCAGAACTCAGCTACTAGAATCAGGCGAAAACCATCCTCAAGTTCAGGAATCAAAGCCAGCTTTCTGTCAGGAAGCAGCTAGTAACCAAAACTTTATATGTAATAAGCATATGTTATATATGTCAGTATTTGCACTTTATAGATCCTATGTAAATAGCTAAATTTGCAAATACTCAGCATAAACTTAAATTCAACATGCTAGAGTAGTAAAGGGAAATAGCCTGAGATAAAAAGTCAACATTGAACTAACTGGGGATGGAGGCATTGCTCTGGAGTATCTTCTGTGGAGAAATTAGATACAGGGATGAGGAAATCTCAAAAATGATGAAGAAATAATTTGTTAATAAAGTTGAAACAAAGGAGCTCTGATCTTCCTCCACGTGGGATAACCAGGTCTACTGCCTATTCTCCCCGGACTGCAACTGAACAGAAAGCTTGAGAGCTACAGGGACAGTTTATTCAGTAGTTGAGCCTAAAAAAGAAAGAAAAGAAAAGAAAAAAAAGAAAGCACAGATCAGGAAATAGAATAATCCCATCACTGAAGAAGCCGAGGTATGGACACCATTAGTTAGCATCTGTTTAACTATTTAAAGTTGTATCAGCCTCTATTAAATGTCCCCGATAATTTTCTGAATCATCTGTGATTTCTTGAAGCTCATCAACCTTTGCATAAGCAGTTGTTTTTGAATTGTCAGGCTGATCACTTATTTTCAATGCCTTTGTGTTGGCCGTTGTCACCTTATTCTGTTCTCTTGGAAACATCATGGCTATTCCTGTATACACACAGTATGTGATATCCTGGATAGCACAAAGCCATGTTTTCATGGCTTGGAAACAAATAAAAATCAATCTGTTACCCTTTACCATTTGGACTAGTTGTACGCTTGTTTCATTAAAAGTAACACATTATTCAGCCTTTGAACATGATCTGAAGGGACTACCAGGTGCTAAGTGGGTAGTTGTGCTTTCAGTGGGCAAAGGTTCCTCTGTGTAGGACAATGCTGCTAACTTCTACGTCTTTAGAAAGCCTTATTGATACGACAAAATACTAAATACTATTCATTTTCCCAGAGTTCTTAGATATAATTTAACTAGTTCCCAGTGGATTGCCAATATGAGAAATTCTAATATGAACAGTGTGAACTGGAGTATGGTTTCAGTACAGTAAGCAGACAGAGGAGGCAATAAGGAAAACTATATACGTTGCTTGTTGTAGCGGGAGGTATTAGAAAAGAATGCGTCTGGCTGGCTCCTGGCTTAGCCACCAAGTTCCTGCACTAATGCCGGTTACCAGAGGGCCACCTAGCCTCATCCAGGTGTCCTCATCTCGAGCCACAAGAGTTCCCTTCGCAGCCACGCCAACCCCATGCAAGAGCCCGTCCACCCCTCGATCAGCAACCACATCACCCGGCAAAATCAAGACTCTTAACGCTTATAGTTAATCAATGGATTTAATATATCATTTTGATACACATTACTACCTGAGATTACAAAAGTCACTCGGGTTCATGACCAGTGCCGTTTTCCACCACCTTTCTCTCTTGTTTGTCGCTGCTTTTCTGTCTCTGCCACCCTTAGCTCTGCCTTCCTTTTCCCTATCCAATCGTAGGCTTCCCGCTGCAAATAGATGGGACAGGGAAATTTCTGCCACAGCTTGTGGCCATTATTTGGAGGAGAATGTGCCCATTACACTGAGGAGGTGTATTTGAACAAGGTGAAAGCATGGTCTGGTGGTCATAGAAAGCTGAAGGGAAGCCAGGTCAGCATGAGACTCTTCTCTAAGGAGTCAGGATAGCGGCTGATGTGAGGAGAGGACTCCAGAGGAGAACCGTAATCTCCATTAATTTTAATAAACTCTATCAGAGTCCCCTCTGAGCATGGCAACATAAGGTATATGTTTTATCACAGAATAAAAATTATGCCCAGGAAATTAAATGAATAAGATTATAAAATGTAATTCTAAAATCAAAGGAAGAGAGAAAAACATGTCCATGCATGACAGTTTTAGTGTCTGAGGAAAGTCAACTCTGACATAGAAGGTGAAGCATTTTCAAGGACAAGGCCTTTGGCTGGGGTGATGTTGCCTGAGGAACTGTCATCACTCAGTAGTGACATCTGGTACAGTGTGATGTCACCTACAATGCAGGGCTGGCATATCATTTTCAGTCAGGGAACCAACTTAATGTTATATGAGCCCCTAAATCATAAGCCAAGCAAAGACACAAATAAACTGTAATTGTCACCAGGATGTGGCTCAGAGGTACCTGACAGTTTGGAATATTACATGTTCAAACTGGATACATATCAAAACAGAAGTTGAGGTGTTTGGAGCACAATCTGTGGTCAACTGGCCTGTAGGAGTGTGTCCTCAGTGTGGTCTCCAGCTCTTAAGGGATATGGTATAAGACTGAAAATGTGGCAAGAGCACGTTAGAGCCCAGAACAGAATAGAGAGTCCTAGGGAGCTATTTGTTGTACCAGAATCTGAAAAGGAGTAGGAAGAGATGTCATCCAACTCAGCCAGTTATATAGACACTATCATGAGATATGAACGTTCTACCGAGTCCATCTTCTAAAGATCCAGCCTGGGATATTCTCAGTAAAATGTGTGACATTAGGTTATTTCCAATATTATAGTTCAGTAGGGAATAGGATATCCTGGCAAGGCCTTCTGCTTTGGTTTTGCTATGTGTGGAGATTCATATGACTGCCACTCATTTTTTTAATATCTTTGACATAAGAGACTCCTAGAAGAGTTTCCTGTGAAGGGAAACTTTTAGGCAATGGCTCAGTGGTTTATAGTAATGGAGAAGTTAGGACAGACACCTTACTGGCCAGGGACTCCAGTGCCAAGATAGTGATCTCAAGGGTTGCAAAGTATACAACTTCTTCGGTCTTGTCCTTTATTAAGGACATTTTGAGAAAGTGGTGGAAGTCAACAGCTTCTATTAGTTTAAATTTGTAAGCAAAATTTATCAATGTAAAGCTGGGTATGTGACTTGTGACTACAGTTTCAGCACTGGAGAAGCTGAGGCAGGAGGATCACCTCAGTTCAACTTCAGCTTAGAATACATAGTTGAGTCCCAGGCCAGTCTGAGTGCCTGTGAGTCCTTGGCTCTTCATTTGGGGAGCCATTATTACTCCTGGCCAATACATTTCTGTGCTTTATCCATTAGATAGGAAGTACGAAGGCCTCCTATGTGCTACATCACACAATCACCCAATAGATACGTCCAGCGCTGGAGATAATGTCACATAATGAAAAAACACCATCCTTTGTGTGTTTTACTGTTTTCACATAGTTTAATTATGTCACTAGTACTATTTTTTCATGTATTAGTCAAACCAAAACTCAAGGGCTGGAGGAATCATTCAACAATAAATACTTGCCTGATATCTACTTAAAGATCCACCATGTTAGATCCCCAGCATTGAGCAAAGGAAACAAACTTCAAATGTTAAAAATAGAGTATGGACCCAAAGAAAGCTAAACAAGAAGCCCAAACAAGGATGCTTGAATCTCACTTAGAAGTCATAGGAGGCAGAGGGAGGGAAGGACCTGGATGGGAGACAGGATGGGGAGGGAAATGGGGAGATCAGGATCAGGTATGGGGAGGGACAGGAGAGATGGTCAATGACCATGAGAATGAATGGAAAACTGCAACTGATGGGGGTGAGGAAGTGGGGGACATCTCCAGGAAGAGACAGAGACTTCGGATAAGGGAAGTACCCAAGAATCAGTGAGGGTGACCTCAGCTGTGACTCACAGCACTGGGAATATAGAACCTGAAGAGGCCACCTCCTGTGCCAGGCAGGAATCCCAGTGGTGTACTAGGGATACCAACCCACTTACAAAATTTTTGAATCAAAATTTATCCTGTATACAAAAAATGCAGAGATAGGGGATGGAGCAGAGATTGAGGGAATGGCCAACCAATAACCAGGCCTATTTAAGACCTAACCCATGGTCAAGCACCAAACCCTGACACTATTAATGATACTCTGTTAGTCTTGCAGACAGGAGTCTAGCCTGGCTGTCCTCTGAGAGGCTCCACCCAGCAGTTGACTCAGATAAATGCAGACACCAAGAACCAAACAGTGAATGGAACTTGGAGACTCTTATGGAAGAGTTGGGGGTAGGATTGCAGGCTCTGAAGGAGATAGGAACTCCAGAGGAAGACCAACAGAGTCAGCTAACCTGGACCCCTGGAGCTCTCAGAGACTGAACCATCAACCAAAGAGTATACATAGGCTAGACCTACCCTCCCCCCAACATATACATATGTAACAGATGTGCAGAATGGTCTTCATGTGGGTCACAAACAACTGGAGTTGGGGAGACGCTATCTCAAAAGCTGTTGCCTGTCTGTGGGATATGTTCTTGTAGCTAGCTGTACTTCCTTGTCTGGCCTCAGTGGGAAAGGATGTGCCTAGCCCTACAGAGACTTGATGTTCCCTGGTGGGAGGATACTTGGGCGGGGCCTCCATTCTCTCTGAGGAGAAGGGGATGGATGGAAGGATTGTGGGAGGGAGTGGTCAGGAGGAGGGGCAGTGAGTGGAACGTAAAGTGAATAAATAAAATAAAAGATGTCTTAGCCACTAAGAGCATTTGCCACTTTTGTCGAGGACCAAGTTCTGCTCCCAGCACCCACATGGTGGTACACAACCTCCTGTAACTCCAGTTCCAAGGGCTCCAGTGTCCTCTCCTGGACTCTGTTTCTACCCACACACATGTGGTATATAAACATACAAGCAGGCAGATACATATAACAAAAGTGAGACATAACCAATTAAATTTTTAAACTTTTTATTGGTTCTTTGTGAATTTCACATCAGCACTCAATCCCACTCATCTCTTCCCCCACCCCTACCATACCTGTCGGGCGAATCTCGCGCCCGGGTCGCATGGGGGCCGGCCTGGGCGGGGCCGGGCCGGCGCCCATGCGCCTGCACGCAGATGTCAGGTGGGACACCGGGCGCGAACAGAAGCCGATGGAAACTGTCCCGGGCGCCGCATTGGAGACGTTCTGGGAACCGTGGCTCACTAGCTCTCTCCCACTCCCACCCCTCCGCATGGGTTTTGGCTTACGCAATGAGTCCAGGGTTTCAAGAGACACGTGGAGATTTAAGATGCGCTGATTAACACGAAGGCAGTTTGGATGGTGTAGAGCTTTCCCAAAACATGTCGGAAGGGGTTTGTTTATATATTGGAAGTGGGCGGGGCTTCAGGTAATACGTAAATTTTGAGGCAGAGACCTGTTAGTCTCGTGACCTAGCAAGGGGACACCGTGTCAGGTCTCTGGGTTCTGGGGGCATGGCCGAACACCCAGGATTCTACAGTCCCACACATACCCTCCCTATATCCTTAGAACCTCTCCTACAACAGAGAAAAACATCTCATTGTGGAAGTTGTAGTATGCCAATGTGTCCCACAGAATACTCTAGTCTACACGTCTTTGCTGGCAAATGGTCATTACAATGAGTCATCGGTTTGGTTTGAGGCCTGTGGCTTCTGCTACACTATCCATACTGGGTCCTCATTGGGACTCTTATCAGACATCCTGTTGTTGCCCTGTGTCGTGGAAATCCTTTAGTTCTGGATCTGTAGGACTGCCCCTTCACACACTTCAGCAGTACATCATGGGATAGATATTGGGGTAGGCAAACTCAAAGCCCTGGTTCTGAGCCTGAAAGGTATCTGAGTTGGTCAGTCTGCCAGCTCTCCCGTACCCACACCATCGGGCGCGCTCTCCTACCTGCCCTGGCTAGCCCATCCAATGCTGCAGCCAGCAAGGGGCAGAGCAGGCTCTCCCGCTCCCACGCCATAGAGGTCAGCTCTACAGTGCTGCACAGGCAAGATACGGGACCCACTCTCCTGAGTGCTGCAGTAGCCAAGGGGCTAGGCTAGCTGTCCTGCTCTCGTGTCCTTGAGACTGGCTCTCCCACAACCTCCACAACCAAAGCAAGCTCTACCTTACTTCCCAGGTGAGTTGCAGGGCCCACTCTCCTGATTGTTGAGGCCAGTGAGGGACAGGGATAATTCTTTCATTTTCATGACCCCGGAGCCAGAGCTCCTGCGTGCCACAGGTGGTGAGGAACAAGAACATGGGGAGGGGAGCATCTCTCCCTCATCTGTGCCACAAAACAGGCAAGACCCAGAGCCAGCTCTCCCATACTCACACCCTCAGGATCAGCTCACTCACAATTCACACGTCCAGGGGCAGTTCTACTGTGCTGTGTAGACAAGGTACAGGACTTGCTCACCCAAATGCTGCAACAGGTAAAGGTCAGAGACAGCTCCCCAGCTCTCAAGACTTCCATCTGCCGTTGGGGGATAAGAGGCTCCTCCCTTGCTGCCACCACCACACAGCAAACAAGAGGTAGAGCCGAGTCTCCCGTGCTTTTTGCCCTATGGGCTGACTTACCTGCAATCCTCACATTCAAGGCCAGCCCTACTGGACAGCCCATACAAGGCTTCCCTGAGTTCTGCAGCTGGCTAAGGGTGGGGTCTGCTCTCCTGTTCTCATGGCCCCAGGATCAGCTCTCCCATGACGCCCAGGAGAAGGGTGGGGCTAGTTCCACACAGCCCTCAGACATCAACGTGGCCCCAGGCAGCAGGCCAGACCAGGGGTGTCTGTCTGTCTAGCTTTTGATAGTAACAGACCCCTACTGTTTCAGGGCCACAGACCCAGATGTGGCCCCTGGTGGTAGCACAGGCCAGTACCCCTGCATGTTCTCAGGTGGTATCACCAGCTCCGTTCCTCTCAAGTCTCCAGTTCTGCCTCTCTCCACCGTGTTTCTTCTATTTCTCTTTCTTTTCCATTTCTCCACCACTTACTTGCTTCTTTTAGTGGTGCCCGGGGTCTCTGAGTGTGTGGGTTCATTTCAGGAGTCGTCTCAAGAGTGCTATGTTCCACCTGTCCATTAGGACGCTGGTCAGGGGTCATCTCGGGCATGGTCTGCCCCTAGGCCTATGCTGCAATGACTAGTGGTCATCTCAGGCTAGATCCATGTTCAGGCTCCATGGAGCTGGACTGGAGGTCATAATGCCTAGGCCCACCTGAGCGGGCCCCATGGAAGGGTCAGCTGTCTTGGGCTCACTCTCTCCCCACCCCCACCCCGAACCCCCCCAAACCCTGCGACGCGCCGCCTCGCCGAAAAGGAGAACACGCCACACTTCAGGATTCTTCTGACAGCAATTTACTGGTTACAGCAATTTCAGATGATGTTACAGCTCTTAGATGGTGTTACAGCTCTTAGATGGTGTTACAGCTCTTAGATGGTAGTGGCGAAGGACACCCGAGCCCCAGAACCCACTGCTTATATAGGATCCTGGGAGAACTTACTGCATGCTCATTGGCTCCTTAATGATGCCTAATTAGCATACCAGTTTCTTATTGGCTCTTGGAGTGCTCTTAGAGTAAGGCTTAATTAGCATATTCATTTTTTGTCCTTTGCGCATGCGCACATTCGGCTGGGCTCTGACTGGAACCAGAGCGCGGGAAGCCTGCGTGCTCTGCGCATGCGCGCTCCCATTCATGGCTCTGTCAGAGCCGAGAAGCAGGGAGCCGGCGCGCCTTACTCAGGCGCGCTTTACCTCACGGCTCCCTCACGGGCTGAGAGGCAGGGAGCCAGCGCGCTTTGCTTCACGGCTCCCTGACTGAGCCGTGCCTTTGAGTGCAGCTCCCTCACGGAGCTGCACCGCTGAATGCGGCTCCCTCACAGAGCGGCGCCTTTGAATGCGGCTTCTTGACGGAGCCGCACCGCTGACGGAGCCGCGCCATTGACAGTTGGCGTATGCGGCTCCCACACGGAGCCGCGCCATTGTTGAATGGCGTACGCGGCTCCCAACAAAACCCGTGGTCCCAGGTAGGGTGCTTATGGTCCCTAGCTCACTCCCTACTCTGGGAGCTCATCCAGGCCTCCAAGGCACCAGACTGGTGGTTGTCTCAGGCTTTCTTTTATCAAGACCTGCTAGGCTACTCAGCATTCATGTGTGTACAGATCAGAACACTGAGTGTAGTCATAGCATCTCTCCTCTCTGCCACCAACTAATGCAGGTGTGACCCAGCAGCCATACCTGCAACATCTCTAAGGTCAGATTGATCATCCATTAATTAAAATAGTCAATCAAGAGCAACATTTGAATTAATGGATACATTCTCTAGTTTTTGTAAATCTGTGGAAACTGTTAAACTTTCCTTTGGTTGTTCTGTGTCCCAAAGTGGGAGGGGAAAGAGGATAAAGGAAACAAAGACTCTCCCTTTAAGATTGGCTCCTCCCTCCTTCTGGAGCCTTTCTAGTCTTAAGAGTGAGATGATTCTCTCCCTCCGTGGTCGTCCACGCTCTACAGAGAACACGCCTATGAAATAGTACCAGGAGACACACGAGCCATCAAAATCATCAAACTTTGGAATGGGCAGGCACAGAATGGTTCTTGGAGGTGCTGGATCTCCTGGTAAAAGTGTCTTATTTCTATTTATCCTTTATTTGAGTTATGAGATGTTCTGGCAGTGAATGAATGTGGCTGGCATAGGAGAGCAAAGAATAGCAAGGGGCAGCCGGGTCCTGTGGACATGCTTTTCATCAGCCATAGTTCCCAAACTGAAATCGTAAAGAAGGAGGCAGTGTTTTCATGAATCTTATGAAACTGCTGATGTGAAACCAAGTCAGAATCTGAAGTAAGCAGACCTGTCCTGGGTATGAAGCAAGGTTTGTTAGGAGAGATAAAGTGTAGGAATTGATACTGACTAAAAGTTGATTTCCAATAGGAAATTTGGAAAACCAACTCAGTGCAAAATTCTACTTCATGACGTGCACAGACCAGCTAAAATCATTCTGCAGTTTCACATGAGTCCTGAATTGTGGTCACTGTGGAGCTCAGAGCTGTATGGCACTTTTTTTTTATGCTGTATGTGGGGATGATAAGATTAACATTTGGGTATTTTTGGATGTAAAGTAGACTATTTGTCACACAAATGAGAATGTTATGTAGCAGGTCCTGTTGGTGGAATGGTTGTGATATAAGAAATACCAGCCATTCTTCCATGAGGTGGTTAGGAAGCCGTGTGAACCAGATAGGCATGCAGGTGGGGGCAGCATGTTTAATTGATGCCAAGAAGGTAGAGGGACAGAGAGCTCTGAAACCTGTCCTATAGTCTACAGAGGACATGGTCGAGAGCTAGTTTTGTTGATGCCTCTTTCAGTAGTGCAGGCTTAAGACCTGCCTTTAAAATTTGCTTCCTTGCCCGGTGTATTCACAAATCCTCACTCCTGGGCTGCACAAAAGCAATTGTGTTTATTTCCGAAGCTATTCCACCAGCCCTATCATTCTTGATCTGGATCTTTCCCATTGGCCTTCCATTCTGAAGGAAGGGTCTTTCTTTGTATTGATTTAGTCTTTGCCAGATCCCAAACTCTGGACCTCCTTTTCTCCAAAGTCTCTTGTTAGTAAACTTCACTCCTGCCCCTTGTTTCACAGGTTGTAAAAGGTTTGTCCGTCTAGGTTTCTTCGTTGTGGCCGTGAGCTCGCTTCTCAGCGCCTCTGCTGTCACTAACACTCCTGGTAAGTATTCTGTCCACAACTTACTTTTGGGCCTTATCTTACCCTGATATGAACTGTCAGACTAAATCACAATTCCCCTGTATGGTAAACAGCATCTAATAATCCATCCTCTGCAGAGCTAAAGAACCAAATATCAAAACTACACAATTATATTCTAACCGAACCTGAAATGATTAGCATGCTCTTCCCTCATATAAAACAACCCCGTGTTACATAAAGACTAAAAGCAGTGTATAGCAGACTGAAAGAAAGGAGAAGAAAGCTCAGAGTTGTTTGGACAAAAGGGAGTTCCGGAAACACTTCAATAAATTTAAAACCTAAACATGACATTTAAAAAAAAAAGTGTTGCAGGAAGCCTGGCCACCAGGTTCCTCGGTTAAGCCAAAATAATAGCAAAAAAGCAGCTGAAACAGTCTGAGAAAGGGGGGAGGGAGGAGAAATGTTGTTGCTGTTGTTGTTGTTGTTTATTGTTATTGTTGTTGTTGTTTATAATCATAGATAATAGGAAAACAACTCTCTCAACTTCAGTTTTAAAAGACTAGTTTTAGTAGATTTTTTATGAGTAAAAATCCATGCAATTTTACATAAATATACAAAATGGTTATTTAATTCCCTTCAACTATTTTCTCCATCCACATAAAGTTACTATCAACTCGATTTCTATTGAGTTTGTGATAGGAAGAAACATACATAGTTCATCCTGAAGGACTCTGTGCGCCTTATTTTAGATGGTATAAATTGTCACTGCTTAGGCTACCCAGCCATACAACTAAAATCCTAGGTAGCACCATGCCGTTAGCTCTCCCAGGTTTACTATTGCTCCACTTGAAGCATGTGGTACTAATAGTTCCATCTGGAAGCTATAAAATGGCCTTCTTCTATTGTACCATGGTGGGATCAGAATGGGTCCCAACTCTGATTCTAAGTTATATGTAAGTAATCTAAAAAGTGGTCATCTGGTCTTTCTGACAATTTGCTGTGTTAACTTGTTGCTTGTTGCTTGTTGCTTGTTGCTTGTTGCTTGTTGCTTGTTACTTGTTACTTGTTACTTGTTACTTGTTACTTGTTACTTGTTACTTGTTTGTTACTTGTTACTGTGTTGACTTGTTACTGCAGGAGGAATGAAAAAGGAACTGAGACTGGCCGGTGGTGAAAACAACTGTAGTGGGAGAGTGGAACTTAAGATCCATGAGAAGTGGGGCACAGTATGCAGTAACGGCTGGAGCATGAACGAGGTGTCTGTGGTTTGCCAGCAGCTGGGATGCCCAACATCTATTAAAGCCCTTGGGTGGGCTAACTCCAGCGCAGGCTCTGGGGACATCTGGATGGACAAGGTTTCTTGTACAGGGAATGAGTCAGCTCTTTGGGACTGCAAACATGAGGGGTGGGGAAAGCATAACTGTACCCATGAAAAAGATGCTGGAGTGACCTGCTCAGGTAAGGCTTGCAAACCCCATACACATATGTCTAATTCAGCTTACAGTGTCTCTTGGATTCAATGTCCCATTGAATTCCAGTGCAGTTATTCACTGATGCTAAAACTTCACGCAAATCATGTAATGTTTCTAAGCTTCTGGTAACTCAATAATAAGACACATGCCAACCTCTCTGCACACTCTCTGGTGTATAACAAGTGCTGAAAACATTAGTTTCTTCATGGATTCCATCTTTCATTACCAAGTAGACTCAGCCATCTTCACTTCTTCCTCTTCGTTTATTTTATTATTAATCATTACGATGAGGTAACAAACGTAGCATTCATAACAAATTTCAAAACTATAAGAAATCCTTGCAGTCCTTACCTGTAAATAGGACTGATATTTAGCTGTAGCTTAAGTGTGGCACCCTGTGTTCTGATTTTCTTACATAATGAAGAGTGAAGTTAAACTTACTTTTTGAAGTTTATAAACTTAAAGGTCCAACCAGAACCTGATAAGAGAAAAAGAACTGATAGCTACTCATGGGCTTGCTAGTTTCATAGAGATCTGCTGTCTGTATTTGTGAGATCCTTCACCTAGCTCTTGCTTAATCTTCAGCGAGTTCACCCCTTGGCACACTAATCAACAGGAAACTGATTCTGGGCTATTCCCTCTACGGCTCTGCCACTCATGTCTTGGCTTTGCCATCTTTCTAGGTTCTCAAAAATGCTCTGTCCAGCAACTGAGCCTCAGGTTGTTGATCTGTGAAGTGGGCTAACAATGATAGTATATAGTGCTTAAACTCGTAAGGATTGAACAATACTATATGTGATACACTTATATGTACATTGATTGTGACCTGTTATAATTATCAATTATTATGACTCACTGCCCATGATGAAAACAAGCCTTGCTAACTTGTGGTCTTTGATTGGAGTTTAGAGCTCATAAAATTTAATTTCTTGTTCAAGAAGATGCTTCTAAAATTTTATCCAACTCCACCCTCTCCAGTGTCCCCAGACATCAACCAAAGTCTTCTTTCTTCATATATTTTTACTCCTCATAGAAATTCATGGCATGAAGAATAAGTTTCATTGTAAAAAAAAAAAATTAAGGAAATAAAAAACTCCCTTTTTGCTGAAAATGATAGTAAATTCCTTGGGAAAAAAACAATCTTAGAGTCAGAAAATTGAAATAAATTACATTTTTTTCACAACTTTTAAGAACTTGATAGCACACAGTGTTTTGAAGACTGTTGTGTTTATTTTGGTATTTTAGTCTTTTCTTATTTTCTAATTTCAAATTCAACATCAATTACTCATTCTTAGAACTCTTTTAATATGAATAGATTAAAATAAGGAATCTAAGCATCTTGTAAATGACTATTTTTCTCATTTTCAACAGCTTGATTAGAAGGCCAATTTACTATTTTCTGCTTTTTTTGTGAATAATGTGTCATATTGATCTTTTCTATAGTAAAGAGTATTCTGATCTATAATACAACTTGCTTGGAAAGCAGATGTAGAGAGAAATCCTTATTGCTCACTGAGTTTTCACATGCTAAAATTCTCTGATATGTGGAGATGGGCAATATCTAAAAGCCAAACACTAATTTTTAAATTCCAAGTATCCAGGAAACCCTAAGCGATTAGCTGCTTATGAATGAATTTCACTTCCTAACCTCGGTGTCCTCTCTAGATGGATCTAATTTGGAGATGAGACTGGTGAACAGCAGGGGCAACCGATGCTCAGGAAGAGTAGAAGTCAAGTTCCAGGGAAAATGGGGGACGGTGTGTGACGACAGCTTCAGCAAAAATCATGCTTCTGTGATTTGTAAACAACTCGGATGTGGAAGTGCCATTAGTTTCTCTGGCTCAGCTAAATTAGGAGCTGGTTCTGGACCAATCTGGCTTGATGATCTGTTCTGCAATGGAAATGAGTCAGCTCTCTGGGACTGCAAACACCGGGGATGGGGAAAGCATAACTGTGACCACGCTGAGGATGTTGGTGTGATTTGCTTAGGTAAGGACAGCTCCGGACTTTCTGCTCTCTGTGATAGACAAAACAAAAAGGTACCAGAAGTATAAGCTTTTGAGAACATAATGAAGTCAGCCTCTGTCACTTCACTGTTGTCTAAGTTGTGGCCCCAGCTCTGATACTTGTGGGTTCACTAACTGAAATCAGAAGACTGCAATAGTCGTAGGGGGGCCAGGGAGGAACTGGAGCGATGGCTCATTAATTGATAGTCCTTAAAGCTCTTGCAGAGGACTGGGATTCAGTTCTCAGCAGCCACCTATGATACACGACCACCCGTAACTCCAATTCCACAAAATCTGATCCCTTCCTTGATCTCCAAGGGCACTGCACATGCTATGTGTACATTTGCTCAGGCACACACATATACATGTAAATTTTTTAAAATAATAAACAACGTAGTGATTAGAAAAGTTAAAAGTAACGAAATTTATTTCTATCATAAGGAGAATGTTTAGGCAAGGCTTGATAGGGATTGAAGATGGAGTGAGAAGGGGCAAGAGGGGACTGAGTGGCGGGGTGAAGAAAGGAGAGACAGGGGTAAAGGAATCAGCAAAGTTTTTAAGGCTTTTGTACATGTGAAAATTATATTCTGAGCACATTTCCCCCTCATAATCTCTTATCCTTTCCTTGTCTTTCTCCCTCCTGTTAGAAGTCACTGTTGCTTTTAGACTTTTATTTCTACACCCAAGTCACTTCTAAATAAGTAGATGAATGATATAAATGAGAGAGAGATTGATAGGCAGGTATAGACAGACAGATAGATACATAGGTGATAGATAGGTAGGTAGATAAATAGATACTTAGATACATAGGTAGATAGATAGATAGATAGATAGATAGATAGATAGATACATAGACAGATAGATAGATAAATAGATAGATAGATAGATGATAGATAGATGATAGGAAAGTAGATAGATGATAGATAGATAGATAGATAGATAGATAGATAGATAGATAGATAGATAGAGGTACAAATATAGAAATATCAGAAACATAATTGTCTATGTCTATGTAAAAGTCTCTGAACCACCATTGAAACAACATCTGCTATTTGCCTTTCTGAGATTGCTTAAAAGCAAACCACTGTCCTCATCACCCTCTGTCACCCTCCACTTTAGCCACAATGACCTACTCCTTCTCAAAGCATCAGCTCAAACCCATGGACTTAAATAATAAAAGCAAAAGTGCCAATACATTAGCACCCCACAAAGGCTCAGGCTATCCATGAGCAGGTACTGCTTCGCTGACTTTAATATTCCACACAGAGTCCCAGGCTGTAGGCTTGTGTTTGTCACAGGATACTCTTCAGAACCAAGGAAGGTATTGTAGCGGATGTGGAATACAGACGGTGAGATGAGTGGGTTAGGCAGTTCCTTCTCCCTCTGCTCTGCCTTTAAACTTAGAGTATTCTGGTGGTTATTTTTCTATTGCTGTGGTAATATGCCATGATCATGACAACTTAAAGAGGGAATCTTTTATTTGGGCTCCAGGGTCTAGAGGGATAGGTAGGTGTCCATCACCATCACAGTGAGGAAGCATGACAACAGGCAGACCTGGTGAGTGGAGCATCAAGGTGAACACCCACACCTTAAAACACAAGAGTGGAGCAGAGCAATGACTACGAATAGTACAATGCTTTTAAAGCCTTCCCCCAGGGGCATACTTCCTCCAGAAAGGCCACACCTCCTAAACATCCCCAAACAGTGTCACCAACTGGGGACCAAGTGTTCAAACACCTGAGCCCATGAGGGAACATTCTCACTCAAATCACTACAGATACTCACTGAAGGGCCAGGTACACAGCACAAGCTGGGTAATGTAGCCAGATCATGACATTAACAACGGAAGCAAATGGTGGATATTTACCCAAACTGGAGTAAGAGGTGAAAAACCTAAACACGGGGAAATGTACTTTAGCAAATTAGAGTAAGCAGTTCTAGCACCTACAGTGGTGACCAAACAAAACTGACTCTGGACAAATCTCTGAGACACTTCCCAAAGTAAGAACTGCGTATTAAAACATCCTTGCTGCTACACACCTATCTTTAGTGACTTGCAATGGAGCTGTAGAACAGCTGCCTCAAACCATCCTGCCTCCCCTTCTTTAACTCCACTAGGACTGGTTTTTAAACACCTCATTTTCATTTCCCTTCTGCCAATTTGTTGTTTGTTGTTGTTATAGAGGGAGCAGATCTGAGCCTGCGATTGGTGGATGGAGTATCCAGATGTTCAGGAAGATTGGAAGTGAGATTCCAAGGAGAATGGGGGACCGTGTGTGATGATAGCTGGGATCGCCGTGACGCTTCCGTGGTGTGTAAGCAACTGGGATGTCCGACTGCCATCACTGCCATTGGTCGAGTTAATGCCAGTGAGGGATCTGGACCGATCTGGCTTGACAATATTGCCTGTGAAGGACATGAGCCAACTCTTTGGGAGTGTAAACACCAAGAATGGGGAAAGCATTACTGTAATCACAAAGAAGATGCTGGTGTGACATGTTCTGGTAAGTTAGAACAAAAAGCAAGACAAAGAGGTATGACTAGTGTGACAAGTGAAAATCATTAATTCGTTGTTGGGAATTCCTTCATAGCTGGGAAGAATTTGACATGCTCTTCAGAGGAGGGCCACTTGGCCCCTTTTTTTGTATTATTAGGAGTACTGTTTGGAAACACATCTTAAATTCTAAATCTATATGGAACTCAGAGAGTTAGTATTTCAGGAATGAAGTGTGTGTGTGTGTGTGTGTGTGTGTGTGTGTGTGTGTATAATTAATATTTTTAGTCCTTAAGAACTATGTACCATTTCTATATGGAATTCACAGTCAACATTTGTTTATTAAGGCCTCAGTAAATAGGTAAGCCAAAATTAGATATGGCGGTATAGGCCTGTAATCCAAGCTACTTAGGAGAGAAACTAGAGCAGAGGGTGGCAAAGGTAAATACATTCTGGGCCACTTAGTGAGATCCATCTCAGTAAGACTTAAAACAAAATTATAAAGAGGTATCGGGAATACAATCCTCTAGCTTATAAAAGGGACTAGGTTTGAGCCACAGTATTATCAAGAAACAAGCAAACAATAGGCGCTGGGTAGATCATAGTTCCCAGTGTCTGCAAAGGAGGGGAGTAGAAAGTCTTTCGGGAGCTACCCTGCCCAGGTTCCCTCTGTTTATGTTTCCTCTGCAGATGGAGCAGATCTGGAACTAAGACTTGTAGGTGGAGGCAGTCGCTGTGCTGGGATTGTGGAGGTGGAGATTCAGAAGCTGACTGGGAAGGTGTGTAACCGAGGCTGGACACTGGCAGATGCTGATGTGGTTTGCAGACAGCTTGGATGTGGATCTGCACTTCAGACCCAGGCTAAGATCTACTCTAAAACCAGGGAGACAAATACGAGGCTATTTCCTGGCTCTTGTAGTGGAAATGAAACTTCTCTTTGGCAATGCAAAAACTGGCAGTGGGGCGGCCTTTCCTGTGATCATTTCGAAGAAGCCCAAGTTACCTGCTCAGGTGATACTTTCAATCCACTTGTTAAGAAGCAACTTAATTCCAAGGGTACTATAGACACTGTGGTCATGGTTCACTTCTTATGCTCCTGTTTCAACCTTATGAGTCAGAATATGCAGGTGCATTGCTTGTACTAATGATAGAATTGGGATTTTTTTAGCCTCTTCCTTTGAATTGTTTAAAGAGTTATTTATTTAGTATATATACAATATTCTACCTATATGTGTGCCTGCATACCATAAGAGGACACTAGATCTCATTATAAGTGGTTGGGAGCCACCATGAGGTTGCTAAGAATTGAACTCAGGACCTCTGGAAGTATAGCCAGTGCTCTTAACCATGGAGTCACCTCTCCAGCCCCTAGGGTTTATTTTTAAAATAAATCTGATTGCGCTATTTCCCTGAGAATAGTAATGTACTTGACACATATCATTATGCATCTGTATTATGCATATGTGACATATTGACGGACATAAATAATTATTCTTCAACTAACAGTCTATCGGGGTATGGAGAGATGGCTCAGTAGGTAAAGCTCTTACCACACACTCATAAAAACCTGAGTTCAGACTGACAGCACACATCAAATTCTGGGTGTCACAGTGCACACTTGTAAGCTCAGTACTTGTGTCTGATCACAGTTATTCTCAAAGTTGGCAAAAGAATGCTATCCAGTAATGAGGTCAAAGGGCCCACTGACAAACACTGGTAGGTACTGATGTCAACCTCTCCCTGCCATTGTTAATCTCAGATGTAAGGACATTTGAAACCTATGGCTAAATGAAAGCAAGGACCAGAAGGTTACTTTGCTAGGGTGCTTGCTACTTCTGTTGTGCAGTACCAATTTTATCTTCTGCTTTGGCTGCATTTTATGATCAACTCAGCTAAGAAACAAGACACTCGAGATGTTTCAAATGATGACAATGTATTCATCTTTGTGTATATCATATACTTTGTTACTGAACAAAAAGAGGAAGTCCTAGCTACTCTTCATTCAGGTTCTTTAGAGAAAGAATAAATGTTGATTTAGTGTCATTGACAGGTTAAAACTTGTTATTCAAAAGAATCTATGCACAAAATTCTATTTATTGGCTCTTATATAAAAATCAATGAAGTCATATGTTTGTTGGGAAGAAAGAACCTTTAAAAAGCTAAGACTCCAGCATTCTGACCATATATATACTGTGATCTAAAGGTGTTGGTGGGTGCATGTTAACAGATTCGCAAAATCAAAGCTGAAAAGATGGCGTCCCAAAGTACCCTGTTTGGATGGAAGATTTTGGACTTAGATTCAAATGTTTTAGGATTGGGGAACAGAAAGAATGTGTACAGAAAGAATTTGCTTTCAAGCACATTACACATTTTCACAGAGAAAGGAAGCTCATTTGGTTTGGTTTTGCTTTTCTCTGATTCTAATTTATTTCATTTGAAAGGCTACATGTGAATACTCCAGAAACCTAAAAATTTAGTTTGACCTGATCTCAGAAATTGCCTTGACTTAAAGATTAAGTCTGATACCAACACACTCACAAAACTTTTGACCTAAAATGTGTCCTGCCTATAAGAAGTGCAGGGACAAAGATAGAGCAGAGACTGAGGGAATGGCCAACCAACCACTGCCCCAAAGTGAGACCCATCCCATGGGCAAGAACCAATCCCTCACACTATTAATGACACTATGTTATGCTTGCAGACAGGAGCCTAGCATAACTGTCCTCTGAGAGGCTCCATCCAGCAGCTGATGGAAACAGATGCAGAGACCCACAGCCAAATACTGGACAGAGATCAGGAAGTCTTATGGAAGAGTTGGGGGAAGAACTGAGGGACACAGAGGGAATAGGGACTCTACAAGAAGACCAGTGAAGTCTACTAAACTGGTCCCTTAGGGGCTCCCAGAGACTGAACCACTAACCAAAGAGCATACATGGGCTGGACCTAGAACCCCCACACACATATGTAGCAGATATACAGTTTGGTCTTCATATGGGTCCCCAAACAACTGGAGCAGGGGCTGTTCCTGACTCTGTGGCCTGTCTGTGGGTCCTGTTATCCTAACTGGGTTGTCTTGTCTGGCCTCAATGGGAGAGGATGTGCCTAGTCCTGCAGTGACTTGATGTGCCAGGGTTGGTACCAGGGGGTTGCTCTATCTTCTCAAAGGAGAAGGGGAAGAGGGGTGGGGAGGGATTATGGGGGCTAGGAGGAAAGAGGGGCTGCATTTGGGATATAAAGTGAATAAATAAATTAATGGGGTGGGGGAAAGAAGAGAACTGTATGCATACTAGCCAGTGACATCTTAGGGGGATTTTATGCTCACCCAATTCAAATTAAGAACTTTCCAGTTCAATAATCATCAGTTATTTGTATATAGTATTGTTTGCTTTCAACTTGGTCTGCATTTAGAAATCATGGGTTCCTCATCTCATACTTGGATAAGAATTCACTTTATTCGTAAAATGCCATCAGGATGAGACATTCTATTTATAATGCAGAAAGTAGTCATATCTGGAACTTTTTCAGAGATATTTTAGTGTAAGGTAAAAGACACGTGATCTGAAGTGTACACAGAGAGTACAAGCACCGCAGGGGCTGAAGGGCTGTCTGTCCATCTGTACCACAGTGAGGACGGCATCAAAGGTTTGCACAGGCATCTGTGAAGGATGTTTGCTCTTTAGAAGGTCCAACCTCAGATGAACTTCTGGTTTTTAAAGGAAGTGAATTTGAAGTAGTTCGTGTTTTCAAGACACTCAGTGGTTTCTGGTATTAAAGGAAGCCCTGCTTGTCTTGATGGTTAAACTTCATGGTATGACGAGGAGTATGCCCCAGCCTGACCAGGAGCACACCCCAGCCTAACGAGGAGCACATCCCAATCTGAGTTCCATATCTTACTACTTGGCATCTCTTTTGTTTACATTTTAAAGCCCAGCTACACTAAGTGGCTATAGGTTTGTTTTCTCTCTTGGTCCTGGAGACACAAGATCTAGGAGCCCGATGTAGCTCTGCCCTTCCTGCTGACAGATCGAATGGAGCACAGAATACAGTGTGGGGCTGGCAAGGCGGAAAGAGCCTGCATGCACAGGCCTGTTTGTCTATGGACCACTGTGATAAAGGCCTGTCAGAAAGGAATGGGAAGAGGACAGGAAAGTCACAGATATCAAGTGTTCCACTTTTTAAAGTCTGGTGTTCATTCAATGCTCCAAACAAAGATATGTTGAAAACCTACATGTAGATGTTGATAAAGCTGCTGTCGACTTCTGACTGCAGCAAGGGCTGGGCCGGCTGACAGAGCCCAAACTGGGAACAAACTGTGCTTTATGAATAAATGCAAGTGAAATGCTAGAAGAAAAGAGAAGTTCTGATCTTACTTTTCTTCAAAAGCCTCGAGATTTTGGCTCTTAGAAGGACGGGCCCGGTGAAAAAGTCAAGAGCCACAATTTGCTATTGCTCAGTCTAGACAAAACCCAGGAGGTGCAGTGTGAAACTACAGAGAACCCTGGCTCCTAGTCCCATGATGAGCAGAAATGTGGAAACTGTACCTCTCACCCAAATACTATTGTTTTTCAGGCCACAGGGAACCCAGACTGGTTGGAGGAGATATTCCATGCTCCGGTCGTTTGGAAGTGAAACACGGAGACGTGTGGGGCTCCGTCTGTGATTTTGACTTGTCTCTGGAAGCAGCCAGTGTGGTGTGCAGGGAATTACAGTGTGGGACAGTCGTCTCTATCCTAGGGGGAGCACATTTTGGAGAAGGAAGTGGACAGATCTGGGGTGAAGAATTCCAGTGTAGTGGGCATGAGTCCCATCTTTCACTGTGCTCAGTGGCGCCCCCGTTAGACAGAACTTGTAACCACAGCAGGGATGTCAGCATCGTCTGCTCACGTAAGACAAAGAATATCTTCAATTTGCCCCTAGGCTGTGAAAGAGAGAGGGTTAGGGAGTCATGGATATCTTTTCTAAATCCCGGTCTCCTTTCAGGATACATAGATATCCGTCTGGCAGATGGCAAGTCCTCCTGTGAGGGAAGAGTGGAGCTCAAGACACTCGGAGCCTGGGGTCCCCTGTGCAGCTCTCACTGGGACATGGAAGATGCTCATGTCTTATGTCAGCAGCTTAAATGTGGAGTCGCCCTTTCTACTCCAGGAGGAGCGCATTTTGGGAAAGGGGCTGGTCAGGTCTGGAGACACATGTTCCACTGCACAGGAACTGAGGAGCACATCGGGGATTGCTTCATGACTGCTCTAGGTGCGCCGACCTGTGCCGAAGGACAGGTGGCCTCTGTAAAATGCTCAGGTAAGAGGATGAAGGGCAGAGCCAGTGATGAGCCTCTCCACAGCGGTGTGCTTTAGAATCAGATGAGCCTGAGTCAGGGATGAAGCAAAAGAAAAAGAAAGTATGTCTGGGAAGTTCATGAGACCTGTGCTAGAATAGTAACTTTGTCTTATTAGAAAGCACATGTCCTTCATTTTCATCAACCTTATTGCTGTCCAGTGCTTACTGCAGTGGTTCTCAACCTTCCTAATGCTGTGTCCCATTAGTACAGTTCCTCATGTGTGGTGACCCCCTCCAACCATTAAATTATTCTCTTTACTACTTTATAACTGTGATTTTGCTGGTTCTGAATCATAATGTAAAGATATGATGTGCAGGATATCTGATATTCCATCTCCTGTGGAAGTGCTGGTCCTCTCTCTGGGGGTCGCGACCCACAGGTTGAGAACTACTGGCTTACTGTAGCCGACTTCTGGGGGCCCATCCACCTCACCCCTCCATCTTCCTCCTTCCTCTTTCTCAAGCTATGCTTGTCCT
This sequence comes from Grammomys surdaster, assembly GCF_004785775.1. Lineage (NCBI taxonomy): Eukaryota > Metazoa > Chordata > Mammalia > Rodentia > Muridae > Grammomys > Grammomys surdaster. Next base: position 221,087 of record NW_021620828.1, read on the forward strand.
CAACTCACCTACGGAACTCTCCATCCGGTCCTTGCTCTTCACCCTTTGTATCTAACATTCCTGAAACTTTGGGTGTTTTCAGGAAACCAATCCCAGACACTGTTGCCATGTAGCTCATCATCTTCGGTCCAAACAACAAGCTCTACCATTCCAAAGGACAGTGACGTCCCCTGCATAGGTGAGAACCCAGGATGGATCTGTGAGAATGACCTCAAACCTTTCCAAAATGCACTTTATCCTTATCTTCATTTCTCTTTCCAGCAAGTGGCCAGCTTCGCTTAGTAGGTGGACATGGTCGCTGCGCTGGGAGAGTAGAGGTCTACCACGAGGGCTCTTGGGGCACCGTCTGTGATGACAGCTGGGATCTGACTGATGCCAGTGTCGTGTGCAAGCAGCTGGACTGCGGCGTGGCTATCAACGCCACTGGTTCTGCTTACTTCGGGGAAGGAGCAGGAGCTATCTGGCTGGACGAACTCAACTGCATTGGGAAAGAGTCTCATATCTGGAAGTGTCATTCCCATGGCTGGGGACGCCACAACTGCAGGCACAAGGAAGATGCCGGCGTTATCTGCTCGGGTAAGTTCTGCACATAACTCCTGGTCACAACTGCGTTTAAAATGACTAAGGAACAAAGGGTAGTGAATATCAACCTGAAATATTCCCCCGACACTCTGCTCAATCATTTCCAGAGCTGGGAGCCCCAAAGCATTTATTCAGTGTGTTGGTACAATCTCATGTGTTGGCTAGTATACTGTAAAGAGAAAATACAGAAACAGGCCTGGATATCATAACATTGTTAACACTGAACTGCTTTTTATAAATATATGTACAACTATATGTTGGATTCAATGGCACACTTGATAGTTACAATATAGATATGGTAGATTAAGAAGAACAAATGTAAATAAATTCTATATAATATTTACAAAGGAGATAATTACCATATTAAAATAAATCTTAAAAGCAGATAAATGCATTCTATTTGCCAATGGAGCAAAATTTACCGTAAAGAGGTCATTCGTTGCCTTTGCTTTGTACACAAAACAAGCTTCAGAGATCTTCGTGAACCAGAAAAACGCCCCTAGTTGCAGTGTGTTAGGGAAAGCAGGAGTGGGACTCACTGGACGAGTGAAGTGGAGCGATTCTATACTGGAAGCAACCAATCCCTATTTAATGACCTAAATCTGCTAGAGGGCATCTGTGGCGAAGCGGTGTGTCAAAAGAGGAAATGTTTCATCTTAATGCTCACAAAACATTGGTTTTAGCACCTGTGTCTCGCTAAATGTTAAGTATCAAAGACATTGACCCAAAACCCACATCCACACTGAGCGTCCGAGAGGATTCATCCACCTAAGACCTCACTTGATCATAGAATGAATGTACAGGCACTGATTCTTCACTGCCATAGTCCTGAAATACATAGTTTACATGTTAATTAAAACCAAGCGAGAATGGAATAAGACTCCTTGAGTTAAAATTAATTTAGGGAGAATTACATCACTGAAAGGAGTTCAGAGGCTTTGATTGAATCTCATAAGTGTCTTCAAGTACTGACAGTCTTCAAAAGAGATCGCTGTGTACAAAACTCCAGATTAGAGAGCCAGGTGGTATGTAAAAACTGATACTACATTTTACTAAGATCTTTTGGTCTGTTCAGAAGTTACTAATGAGTTATTAGGAGTTGGCACATTGAATCCATTACAGCCATTTCTAAACTTTTTTTTTTTTTTTTGGTTTTTTCAAGACAGGGTTTCTCTGTGTAGCCCTGGCTGTCCTGGAACTCACTCTGTAGACCAGGCTGGCCTCTAACTCAGAAATCTGCCTGCCTCTGCCTCCCAAGTTCTGGGATTAAAGGCGTGTGCCACCACCGCCTAGCCATTACAGCCATTTCTAAGTTAGAGAAAAAGAAATATTTTTTTCAGAGAAGTTGTTGTTCTTTTCCCCCAGACTTCATGTCTCTGAGGCTGACCAATGAAGCCCACGAAAAGACCTGTGCAGGTCGCCTGGAAGTGTTTTACAATGGTACATGGGGCAGTATTGGCAGCGCCAATATGTCTCCAACCACTGTGGGAGTGGTGTGCCGCCAGCTGGGTTGTGCAGACAACGGGATGGTGAAACCTACATCTTCAGACAAGACACCATCCAGGCCCATGTGGGTAGATAGTGTGCAGTGTCCAAAAGGAGTTGACACTTTGTGGCAGTGCCCCTCATCACCTTGGAAACAGAGACAGGCCAGCCCCTCCCAGGAGTCCTGGATCGTCTGTGACAGTGAGTATTCATTTTCAATAGGAAACTTCCGTTCTAGTCTCACTATCCCCCAACCCACAGACATTCTCTGGTGTTTAGCTGTGGTCCTAATTTTTAGTCTTGTATTTATCTAGTCATCAAGATCATATATTAATAGTGACATTACAATAAAATATCTGGAAAACTTCAAAATGTTCCATAGCTTTATAAATTAAAACATTTTTTAAAGTTATTTTTTAAATGTCAGGTTTTTTTAATTTTTCTGTAAAGCTTTCTTTAAGAATCTTAAAATTCCTCAATTTATTTGGAATATCAAAATAAAGCACCTTTATTAAGAGTGAAGACAGAGAACATAACCGTAATTTTTGCAAGGGAAAACCAACTTTTAACAATATAAACTATTTATTGTTTCCAAAATCAATACCAGGTGGCTTCCTTTTATGTTACAAAGATTAGCTGCCCAGAAGAAAAGTTCTTGTATATGAACACATGGAGGTGCAACTTTTAATGCCTCTTATTTATTTTAAAAAAAAAAAACAAAGACAGCGTAGAAATTATATTAAAATCTTATCCCAATTTAAAAATATCTTTGGATACCTGTTCCCTTGGTTGCCTCTTGCCATGTGTTGCTGCCCAGAATGATTCCAACCCTGAGTTAAGGATTTTCAGTTAACTTTTGTTACAAATGTTACAGATTTTTAACCATACCCAATAGCTATAATCAATATAAAGAACATAGTAATCTCCAACATTTAAGAGCAGGCAGAAACAAACACATAGTGGCCACATACATTATACATTTGAAACAGATAAAGCTTTTCTTACTTTCTGCAGCTATAATTTCAAGAAAGGAGCGCCTTGTTACCTGCTGAATCCAATTCTCATAGGCACAGAGGTTGTGTAGCGGGAGCAGGCACCGGCTTCCTGACAGGAGAGAGCTGGCGAGCTGCTAGTTCGGCTTTAAGAGCAGCTTGTACAGATGCCAACACCCCCACACACCACCCCCAACTTCGCTGTCAGCTTGATCCAGGGGAAGAAGGTGGGGCTATCCCTGTGGCGCTCAGCTCCTAGCTGTGGGTGCAGGGCTCCAAGAGCATTCATTATCAGTTTAATCAGTTTTTGTTGTCTCGATTTAGCTTCTTTTTTTGAAAATTCTTGAAATGGGTTAATACTAAGTCAAGGGGTGAATGGTCAGCAGATGAAGTGTAGCCCTTTTTTTTTCCAAATATGAAACAGAGCAACAGTCAAGCTAAACGAAACTACAGACACAAACTGACTGACATGGACAATCCGGCGTGCCCAGAACCAGAACCAAGTGCTACCCCAATGGGAACCAGTGTGGGGCAGGACGTCTCAGGTCCATTTCTGACCCTATGTCCAATTTTTCCTTTCTTGGGTCCCAGACAGGTTCCAACCAGAAACCAGAAAACAGATATAAGCTTACTTCCGGTTGGTGTTTGGCCAGAATGTTACAACGTTTTTAAGCTCCAAAACCACAAACATCTGTGCCAAGTTATCCCACCAATAAGGATTTAGGGATAGGGGACTGCCTTAGGAACATGTCTTTGTGGTACATTTTATACGGTTCCCATTAGCTGGATTACTTAACCATGGCAACTTGCCTAGCATTCATGTCTCAACTTGTCAACCACGATGTCAGTCACCCATGTACATATCTCTTCTGTCAAGCAGGATGTCAGTTACCCAGGGAGGTCTTGGGAACTTAAACTTTATTTGACCCCTATTCAAAATTTATTTTATACAAAATGGCTTCAGTTTGGCTCCTTCTTACATCACTTTCTGAGAAAGCGTGAGATTTTATTTCCCTGTTCAAATCCTTGCTTGATTTGTTAGGTCTCACTAGACAGAGATGGGTAGCTTCCAGATAATAGTCAGGATTGGAATAGCTGGATTTATGTAATCGTTATATGTATATACAAGATCAGTGATCATTATTCCAGATCTTCATTCAATTGCCTGAAAGTTCTATTTGATTGAATTCGCTAAGAAAACCAAGAAACAAAGAACACCTGGTTAATAAATAGATCATTAAAAGGCCTACTGTCCTTTCCCCACATTTCTTCCAAATATTTAACCTTGCTACACTGGTATAAGACAAAGCTCAGAAGGGTCAGTCCTGAACTATCTTTTCATTATGCACCTCCTTAAGCTAGGAGACTGATATTTCTGTCCACATCACTTTTGTCCACGTGAGGAAATTTAACTTTCCACGTGATTCATATTAACTTCATTCACCTGCAGTTTCTTGAGTCACGCTATGATTCTTTTAAAGTAATATCTTAATAGTTCTTTGAAAATTTCATGCTGTGTGTTTTGATCGTATCCACCCATCTCTCAACTCCTACCAGATCTACCCTATCACTCTTCATACCCAACTTTGTCTCCTCTTTTATTTTTATAGCCAGTTGATGCTGCCTAAATACTCGTAGGCGTGGGTTCAACCTTGGAGCTTGGTCTTACCAGGGTTTATACCCTTAAAGACAATGATCGTCCCTCTCCCAGAACCTATTGATTGCTGATAGCTCCTCAGCTGGGATGAGACTTCTCCCCCACCTGTCTTCTCCATGTTGGTATTGTTGTCTGGCTTGAGCTTCCACAGGTCTGATGTATGCTGTCACAAATGCTGAGTTCACATATGCAGGTATCCAGAATATACTGTCTCCTTGTAGTCACCCACCATGTCTAGATCTTACAATCTTTGCACCCCATCTTTGGCAAAAATCCCTGACAAGTTGTAGCTCTCAGTTACCCTCCCTCCACTCTTTCCTCTACCCTGTCCTCCCATTTGCCACCCCATTTAACCCTTCCTTTTCCACTATTTCCGTTTATCCTTCTATATCACTGCATTCTATCTCCCCACCCAGGGAAATATTCTCCCTCCTCATGGTCCTATTCTAGTTTCCTGACCTCTATGGATTTCCCAATTGAGATACACATGCCCAAAGACTCAAAGCTAGCACCTACAGATGGAACTAAGCATGTGGCATTTATCTGTGGGTTGTTAGCTCACACAGATGGTTGTTTCCCACTTCTACTGTTCGTCTGAAATGGTCCTAATTTTATTTTTCTTAACAGCTGAAGAATATCCCATGGTGTAAATGTACCACCTTTTCATTTTCTGTTCATCAAGTGATGGACATATCAGTTGGTTCTATTTCCTGGTCATCATGACTAGAGTAGCAATGACCATGGATGACCAAGTATCTTTATAAGATATAGGGGGCCTTTGGGCGTATGCCCAAAAGTGGTATAACTATATTTTCTGGCAGATCTATTCCTAGCCTTTGAGGAATGTCCACATTGATTTTCATAGTGTCTGCACCAGTTTTCTCTCCTACCAGCAGTGAAAAACGTGCTCTCCTTTCCCTAAACCCACACCAGCCTCTGCTGTCATTCATTCTATTTTTTATTTTAGCTGTTCTGACTGGAGTAAGATGAAATCTTAATGTCATTTTTTTATTTACATTCCCCTAATGACTTGAGATGTTAAATCTTTTCAAAATATTTCTCAACTATTTGTGTTTCATCTTTTGAGAATTCTCTGTTTTGTCCCTTCCCCTGTTTTTTAAATTGGGTCATTTGTTTTGTTGACATTAATTTTCTGGGTTTTTTTGTGTATTCTAGATACTAGTCCATTGTCAGGTTTATAGCTGGTAAAGATTGTTTCCTCTGCTGCTGGCTCCATTTTCACCATAATAATGGCCTACTTGGTTGTACAGAAGTTTTCTGTTTTGTGTGGTCCCATTTGTCATCCAGTTTGATGAAAGGACATGTACTTTTATAAAAGAGAAATTTTATAAACAGTGTGATTTTTAAACCCTGCGTTACTTTTTATACATTTTATTAATTCTTGGAGATTTTCATGCATGTATACAGTATATTTGGATTATGTTCACCCCTTCCATTCCTCCTCCAACTCCTCTCAGATCCAGCTCCATAACTCCCCTTCCAACTTCATGTCATCTTTAATTTTTTTTTTATCAACCCACTGAGTCCAGTCTGCTGCCCATGTACTCATGGGTGTAGATCCATCTATTGAAACAAAGTTAACCTACCAGGGATCACATTCCCAAAGAAAACTTACTTACAGGCCTCCAACAGCTGTCAGCTGCCAACACTTCCTCAGTTAGAGTGGGCACATGACTTCCCTGCCCCACACTGTAATGTTGACTGGCTTGATATTCTGCAGTAGCCACAGCTACTGTGGATTCAGTGGCCCTGCCATATCCAGAAAAGATTGCTTTGCCTCTGTCTTTCTCAACCTCTGGACCTTACAATCCTTCTACCTCTCTTCCTAAGATGTTCCCCAAGCTTTGGAAGAGAGGAGTATAATATCGATGTCTCATGTATGGCTGTCACTCTCTGCACTTTGACCAGTGCACATTAAATAGTTTTTAAAGCACTCAAATCTTCCTATTTTATAGCTTTTCAGAAGCTTTCAGCTCCTCAGGAATAAGCCAGATGTCTCTGATTTTTTTTTTTTTTTTTTTTTTAGACAAAATAAGACTACAGGGAGGGCATACAGACTGTTCTGGACGTGTGGAGATCTGGCACAAAGGTTCCTGGGGGACAGTGTGTGATGACTCCTGGGATCTTAATGATGCTAAAGTTGTATGTAAGCAGCTGGGCTGTGGCAAAGCTGTGAAGGCTCTAAAAGAAGCAGCGTTTGGTCCAGGGACTGGACCCATATGGCTCAATGAAGTGAAGTGTAGAGGGAATGAGTCTTCCCTGTGGGATTGTCCTGCCAGACCGTGGAGTCACAGCGACTGTGGGCACAAAGAAGACGCTTCTGTGCAGTGCCTCCCAAGTGAGTGTCCACAACCTGCTTTGAGCTGGACTCTTTAGTAGCAGGGATGAGTCAGGCTTTAAAGTGTGGTGTATGAATGGTTGATCCGACAACAAGAGGATCTGATGGGAGGACAATTGTGATGTTTCTACCTAAAGCGGAGGTTCCCAACCTTCCCAATGCTGCAACCCTTTAACACACTTCCTCATGCTGTGGCGACCGCCCCCAACCATAACATCATTTTGTTGCTGCTTCATGACTGTAGCTCGCTACTGTTGTGAGTCGTAATGTAAATATCTGATATGCAGGATATCTGATATGTGGCCCCCAGATTGTGATCTAAAGGAAGGGTGAGAAAACATTTACTGTTATACAGTGGCTGTCACAGAAGACAGGCAGATAACCTATGTATCTGTGTGCAGAAGAGATACTGGGAGTCGCAGGCTTGAAGGTGGGAAAGTGAGCTTCACTTGCTTAAGCGGCTGTGAAGGTTCATACAAAGAGATTGATATTTGCTTCGTTCATGGCCCCCAGAATTGAGTACCATTCTCTCTTCCCCTGCAGGAATGACTTTAGAATCACAGCATGGCACAGGTATGTCAATGACATTTATAAATGTGGAATTAATTTATAAGCATGGGACTGTGCGATTTAGAATCCCTCTTGTTCAGGGGAAGGGAGATACCCAGGAGGGGTCCTACCTGCTCAGAGAAGAAGGGAAGGTAGAGGGGGAAGAGTTGTGGGAGGGTATAACCAGGAGGGGGCAGTGAGCAGGATGTAAGGTGAATAAGTAGTAGTAATAATAATAATAATAAGTGAAAATAACAATAATGATTAATAATTAATAAAAATAGAATCCCTCTTGCTTAGAAAACTTTGGGTCAGAAGGAATCCTGAGGATTAGAGCTTAATTCAGGGCCACGGAAAAAAAAGCTGAGATTTTATCATCGTTCTAAATATTTGCCCTGCTTAGGTCACTCCACTCTCACTGCGCTCTTGGTTTGTGGCGCCATCCTGTTGGTCCTTCTCATTGCCTTCCTCCTGTGGACTCTGAAGCGACGACAGATTCAACGGCTTACAGGTCTGAGCCAGTGATGAGCTCTCTAACATATCCATGGGATAAAGGGATTCTTCGAATAATTATAAATAAGCAAATTACTCACGTATGAAGTGACTAGAAAGCAGGAGGCTACGAGAGGTTTGAAGAGATTTTTGGAATACAAGGAGCAAAATTTCCTTCGGGGGGGAAGCAGAGAGAGAAGCTCTGGCTACAATAATGGACTCTGCATTCTATATGTTTAATTGGTGTAGTTAATTAACAGAACTGGTAGTTTAGAATCAATATACAATTTATGCTTTAAGGTGAAGATTTGCCCATATTTAATTTTCTCCAACCATAACAACCTTAATGTAAAATTGAATTATTCTATCAAGCCATGTGCTAGGATCTAAAGGTGAGAAGGGGGATGATAAAATAATAAAATATTTTTGTTTCATGGAACTTCTGGTTTAGGAGAGTATTGATGTATGGCAGTGCAGTGCTCTATTAATATGAATGAGGAATAAAGTGACAAGAAGAGAGAGGTTATCTGCAGTAGAAAGGAGGATGGGGGGCTTCTGAGAAGCCTCTTGGAGACAGATTTTAAAGAGAGTTCAGATAATTGAGCAAGAAACATTCCAGAGAAAGAGGATACGAGCACGTACAGGAAAGTATAAAAGATGACACAGTTGTTCTCGTCAAGAGAAGTGAGGATCAAGTAAAGACGCTGTCTGCCAAGCTAGAGAAGAAGGAAGGAACAAGTTATGAAACCCTTGTATCTGAGGGGCCAACATTGCCTGTTCGTTAGGAGTACCTGTGAGGGAAGCGAAGGGATCAAGCTGTGCTTTCGAAAGAACTTTGAGCAAGCGCATGAGTGAAAGGTTGGAGAAGGCCCACAGCGTTGACAGAAGCAGCCCCGTGGAACAGGAAAAGGCTTTAGAATAAGAATGAGGGGAAGAGGATGCACTTTCAGTCAGTCACAGAGCAGTGTTGACTTCCTTGGTAGGAGAACGAGTCATTACACCTTGATGTAGACAATTTCCTATCTCATGCAAGTAGGCTGGTTGAAAACAACAGCGTAGGTAATGACTGGGTATGTTTACGTTGCTGGTAAGAGGCTCGGATGAAGAAAGAATGGTTTCATGGGTGCCTACTGATCCCTAACTCTGTTATCAGTTTCCTCAAGAGGAGAGGTCTTGATACATCAAGTTCAGTACCAAGAAATGGATTCGAAGACGGATGATCTGGACTTGCTGAAATCCTCGGGTCAGTGAACTGTGTAAAAGTCTAAAGCTTGGCACTTAAACAAGTGCCCGCAATTGAGGCTGAGCATCCTACTTCGATTACTAGTTGAGAAAGTTCTAGAACCCTGTAATGGGAAGTTTGTGATGCATAGGAAATTTTAAAAAAAAAAGGAGGGGCGGGATAAATGTCTCACAACCAGAACATCAAGAAAGGCAGCCGCGAGCTGAAAATTCTTTTTAGAGAACATAAATTGTAACCACAAGGAAGTCTATCTAGCCTGAGAAGCCGATCCCTGAGAGGGTTGCACCAACCAAGCAGCATACTATGCCTTGGACCTCATTTTGCTGAAACAGACATCCATTTTCTAAAACACTGCTATGATGACTGTTTAAATTTTCTTTTCTTTCTCTTTTTAAAAATAATTCGACTGTGTATACTTAAGGTCTGCAACACGATGTTATGGAGAACACAGAGGCGCTATAAAAGTTACTAAACAAAAGCAAGCAAGCATTTCCATAGTCTCATAGGAATCCTACACACGGCACCGTGTTATCGCTACTGCGCATGTGCTGCACGGGAGCGCCTACATCCACTCTCCAGTGCTCATTTTGTTTGCATCCCGCCACCTGTGTCTTTTCCTTCCAGAATCCACTCCCACTCCCTGTTATATCTGTCCTTGAATTTGATTTTAAAGTTTAAAAGTTCAAACTTTCCATAGTCCATCTAGCAAGACACCATAGCTGCCCCCAGGACCAGCCTTGGCTTTCATTCCAGAAGAAATGCCCTAATATTCACTGTCCTCGCTCCTCGGGAGCCTTCTGAGAGGGACTTGCCTTGGTTCTTCAGTCTGTTGCTGCTGCTATGTCAGATGTGTATTTAAGGAGCAGGAATGGTGCTGGGCCTCTTAGCTCACACCTTTTGGCTGCCTGATGACAGGCAATATTTATATGCTTTAAAGGGCTTCTCAGACACTTGAGGCCAGGGCTGGCATATATTCCCAGTAATTACCTTCTTCCTTCCAGAAAATTCCAATGATTCGTATGATTTTAATGCTGATGGACTAACGTCTTTGTCTAAATATCTTCCTATTTCTGGAATAAAAAAGGGGCCATTCAGAGGCACACTGAAAAGGAAAATGATCACTTGTAATCCACTGAGGTGAGTGAGAATTTATTCATCATTATTCAAAGCAGTCACACTCCTCTGGAGACAGACAACTCCTCTTGATTTAGAAAGAAAAGACTGCATATAAATGTGTTTCCAGATGAATATGCAAATGTGTATATGTCTATACATACGTATCTGTGTTCAGATATAGATCCACTCTTTGTAAATATGACTCAGCCATTGCTAAGATGTGTGTGTGTGTGTGTGTGTGTATGTATGTGTGTGTGTGTGCTTATCAAGAACATCTATAAGGCTAAGGAAAAGCAGGGTAAGTAAATATTTTGAAATGTTACAGGGATCCTGTCAGGCAATTAAAACATTTGTATAATTTATGCTATGATAAAGATTATACAAGACACTCCAAATGACAGAAAATCCATTTAGAAGGTTTCAAGAGATTATAAGAAGATGTGATATTTAAGTTAAATCTTAATCACAGGTGAAACATAAATCTTTCCCAGGAAAGGGTATAATATGTACAAACCATAGAGACAGAGATGATAGTCGCACTTTGAGGAAACAGGCTTCCACTCAAATGAACACATTATACACATTTATATCTATGCTTAAGCAAGACATGTTTGAATTCACATTTTACAAATTGTCTTCCATAAAGAGAGTTCAATCAAAATTATAAAAACTTAAAAAGTAAAAAGACTAGAAGTTTTGTTGACTGAAGGCCTAAAATCAGCCATAGGCCTAAAATCAGCAATAGGCCTGTCATACATGTATACTAACACCAAGTCTTGGGTCTCAGTGGAAAAACATTGAAACAGATGGCTATAAGCTAATGTAAACAGGCAGCTTTTGTGGAAATTTACAAGCCTGAGTAGTCATAGACCTTGTAAATAGGTAGCCTTGGCAGACAATACCAACTTAGATGAGGACAAGCGAGTCATAGGCAGAGTCATAGTGACTTGTCCCCTGAACCTTCACCCAGCCAATACCCAGTTCTGAAGATGTCTGTATTCCCCCTGAACACCCACACTCCATTGTCATCCCCTTCCCCACATCCTGCCTTTCTGTCATCCCCTTCCCCACATCCTGCCTTTCTGTCATCCCCTTCCCCACATCCTGCCTTTCTGTGTTTATAACCCCTGTGTGAATGAATTACGATTTGAGAAAAAAAATAAATTATAAAAAAATAAAATAAAAAAATAAAAACATGGAAAAAAATTTAAAAAATAGAAGTTTTGTTGAGATTTACATTTTTAAAAGATTGATGAAATGAGTTAGTAGATACAGTTTTCTGGTTTTTTTCTAATTTAAGTAATTAAGGAATATAGTTTTATATAAATATCATATGACTTGTGAGAAATTTAAATGGAGACAAAGAGTAACAGGTAGAACTCTTGGAACATTTATAAAATATAAGGTGTTGGGCTGGGGTGTCATTTAGGGGTAGAGCACTTGTCTGGTCTGTACCAGGTTCCGAGTTTAACACCAACTCTATAATGAAAAGAAAGGCAAATGCTTATACTGTGAAGTGTTAATGTCCACAAAATATAAGGAATTGCATGTGTGTGTGCATGTGTGTGTGTGTGTGTGTGTGTGTGTGTGCGCGCGTGTGTCTTTAAGACACATGAAGGTCTTAAAGTTTCTACGGTGCACAAACAGTGATTAGTGTTAAGGTATATCTATGCTCATTATGCATATATATACACCTGTGTGTGGTGTCTAAGGAACAGTCAAGTAAAGCTATGCAAAAGTATTTTTCACAGAATAAATTGAAATAAAAATCTGAAGGCACTGGAGAGATGACTCAGTAGGTAATGTTCCTGCCATACAGCAAGAGGACATCTTTAAGTTCATATCCCAGAATTTATGTTTAAAAGTCATAAGACCAGCACTGGAGGAGACAGGCCTATCCTTGAGACTCAATAGCTAACTGACCTAGCCAAATCCATGAGCTTCAGATTCAGGGGAAGACCTTTCCTCAAAACACTTTAAGATGGAAAGAGACACAGGGAAGACACTTGACATCAGTCTTGGGTTTCCACACACATGTGCACCCACATGCACACACCCACATTAGCAAGTGTGACACAACTGATAAAAAGTAAGCAGATGAATAGAATGAGTAGGAAACTACTTTGTAATGAGATCTTCATGTAACTCAGACTAATAAACATTTAAAACAGCACCAAGACCTATTGCCGGTGAGAACTGAGAGGAGCCATTTAAACCATTTAAGCCATTTAAACCACTGCTGCCAGAAGAGACACAGAGCCCTCAAGAGCACAATCTACTGACCCCGTTAGACAGTGAAATGACGGAGAGCTTTATAAATCCTTTCGGTCCACCTATGAACCTGTGAGCACTCTGCCCATACAAGTCAAGTCACGAATATAAAGACCTTTGTCAGAGGCTGTCATTTAACATTGTCACTCATGGCCAAAAAGTAAATAAATAAAAATAAAGCAAATGTCAACTGACAGCCCAATGACTGGAAAACCTCTGGTTTAACTCTAAAGAGGGCAATCGCCCAACTGTTAAATATGATCCTGCTCACACATTAAGTAAAATGTTTGTATCGGTGACTGAATACATTTCTGTATAGGTAGAAATTGTTACAATTTGAACTATGTTATAGACAGAGACTCTAAAAATCTGACCTTTACCCTCAAAGTACATTAACATTTCCTGGGGTGACAGCTCCTTCTTACACAGCGATCACTGTGAGACAGCTGCTGCAGGATCACAGGGGTGTGGCCTTTTGGAATGGCATTTTTTTTTATCTTCTTGGGTTTTGTGTGTGTGTGTGTGTGTGTGTGTGTGTGTGTGTGTGTGTGTTTCACTTTGTTTTGTTTGTTTCTTTTGAGGCAAGGACTTACACTGTAGCCTAGGCTAGATTCACACTCAAAACGTAGACCAGGCTGGTTTCACACTCAGAACAATCCTTCTGTCTCAACTTCATGAATTGTAGGCTCACAGGTGGCACCACAGTGTCTGACATTTTGAATGTCATTTCTTGATCTTACTGTCCCACCATGGAACAAAAGTGATTTTCACACACACCAAGGCTCAAACTTCTTTGCATTTAATTCTCTCCTCAGCAAAGGTACTATGTATTCTCGTACAAATAATTTGGACATATATGGGATGATATGATGCATTCTTCTACGTAAAAACAGAAATGACCTTTTTCTACTTACGGATTAGGTTGGCATTTAAGAAACCTTGACATGACAGCCAGCTAAAAGGAACAAGAGCCCATCCAGCACAGATGACCACAGCTGCATCTTCATGCTGTCCTTTGTGACCTGGTATTCTACTGAACCTACAGAAACCATATTTGTGAATGTGACCACTTAATAGAGATGGAAGACTTTTGAGGGAATTAAATAAACAATATTGCTATTCCATGGTTTCTTTGTTTTGTTTGCTTGTTTGAGATAGGGTCTCATTATGTAGCCCTGGCTCCCCTGGAGATGGCTATAGAGGGCAAGCAAGCCTAGAATTCACAGAGATCTGCTTGTCTCTTCCCAAGTGCTGGGATTAACTATGTGTACCATCACATGTGGTTTAACCATTTTGTCTTGATTTTACAAATTTCTGGTTGGGTTTTTCTGACTTTTTTAGGGTTTCGTGAATGTAAATGATGTCTTTTCATTTGTCATTCTAATTTTCAAATATTATAAACTTCCTTATAGTTGAGTTTAAGAATAATTTCCTTATAACCAAGTCAAGTAACTTCATTTTCACTTTGGATTTTTTAATAAAGGGATATGGTCATTGTGACCACACACACAGCAGCTGTGACCAGTATGAGGCCTTCAAAAAAATGTTTTAAAAATAAAATAGAAGAAGGGGGAGGGGCATGAAAGTAGGAGTGGGGACTGATTGAGAAGAGGCTTGGAGGAAGTGGAGGGGGATGAAAGGCTAAGTAGGAGACTCATGTGGTCACAGTGCATCGTGTCCAAATAGGACATGTCCAAAAATGTTAATAAGGAAGGAATGGAAAGCAAGCTGTCCTGTGGCCAATCCTTTTTGTGGCTATAATTCTGCTAGCTGACATGAAATGCATAAACGTACTTGATAAGGAAAAAGACTCAGTGGTTTAGTTATCCAGTCCTCAGGAAAATATCACAGACACTAAATCCACACATAAACTATGAGGATTCTTTACAAGTACAACTAGTGTAAATTAAGCTCAAATATTATGAGAAACCATATTAACATAAATATAATGATAAATCTTAACACAAAGACAGTAATGCTTAATTCAATTCAATACTAAGCTGCTTAGCATCTACAAATTTGTTGAATATTCCAGTCTCTTGAACAACTTATTTTTTGATTAATTATATTAGAAATTATAAATACATACCTATCATGAAAAATTGACATTTTCAAAGTCATATGTAGTGAGATGGCTTAGCTCAAGCTAATTAATACACATTTCTTTAAGCATGCTTTTCTGTCCTGCAAACATGTTAAAACCTACTTCTCAGCTGTTTTCTTTTTTTGTTATTGATTATTTCATTTACTTACATTTCAAATGGTGTTCTCCTTCCTGGTTTCTCCTCCACAAACTTCCCATCCCACCCCCCTCCCCTTTGCCTCTATGAGGGTGCTCCTCCACCCACTCACCCACTCCTGCCTCACCTCTCTAGCATCCCCCTATGCTGGCGCATCAACCCTTCCCAAGACCAATGGCCTCCCCTCCCACTGATGTCAGATAAGGCCATCCTCTGCTACATATGTATCTGGAGCAATGGATCCCTCCATGTGTATTCTTTGGTTGTTAGTTTAGTCCCTGGGAGCTCTGGGTAATCCAGTTAGTTGATATTGTTCTTCCTATGGGGTTGCAATCCCCTTAACTCCTTCAGTCCTTCCTTTTATTCTTCCATTGGGGTCCCCAGGCTCTGTCCAATGGTTGGCTGTGAGTATCTGCATCTGAATTAGTCAAGTGCTGGCAGAGTCTCTCAGGGGTTGCCATACCAGGCTCCTATGAGCAAGCATTTCTTGACATCAGCAGTACTGACAGGGTTTGGTGTCTGTGGATGGGATGGATCCCAAGGTGGGACAGTCTCTGGATGGCCTTTCCTTCAGTCTCTGCCCCATTTTTTGTCCCTGCATTTCTTTTTGACAGGAACAATTTTGGGTTAAAATTTTTTGAGATGGGTGGTGGCCTCATCCCTCAACTGGGGGCCATGCCTATCTACTGGAGATAGACTCTACAAGCTTTATCTCCTATTTATTGAGTATTTCAGCTAATGTCATCCCCACTGGGTCTTGGGAACCTTTAGCTTCCCTGGGATATAGGATGTTCTAGTGGCTACCACCAGTTCCCCATCCCACACTGCTACATATTTCTATTCAATTTCCTGACCTTCTGTATTTCTCTCCTGTTCCTTCTCATACCTGATCCTCCCTCACTTTTTTCCCTTCCCCTCCTCCATCCTTCTCAGGTCCCTCCCTCCCTCTACATCCTGTGATTATTTTGTTTCCCCTTCTAAGTAGGATTGAAACTTTCATACTTTAGTCTTCCTTCTTCTTACGATTCATTATGGTCTGTGGATTGTATCATGGGTATTCTGAGATTTCGGGCTAATATCCACTTAAAAGTAAGTACATACCATGTGTTCTTTTGTGTCTGGATTACCTTACTCAGAATGAGATGTTCTAGTTCCATTCATTTGCCTGCAAATTTCATGAAATCATTGTTTTTAATAGCTGAGTAGTACTCCATTGTATAAAATGTACCACATTTTCTGTATCCATTCTTCCATTGAGGGACATCTGCGTTGTTTCCAGATTCTGGCTATTATAAATAAGGCTGCTATAAACATAGAGGAGCATGTGTCCTTGTTATATGTTGGAGCATCTTTTGGGTATATGCCCAAGAATAATACAGCTGGGACTTCAGGTAGAAATATTTCCAATTTTTTAAGGAACCTCCAGACTGTTTTCCAAAGTGGTTATACCAGCTTGCAATCCCACCAACAATGGGGGAGTATTCCTCTTTCTTCACATCCTCACCAGCATCTGCTGCTACCTGTGGTTTTGATCTTAGTCATTCTGACTGGTATGAGGTGGAATCTCAGGCTCATTCTGATTTGCAGTTCTGTGATGACAAAGGATGTTGAATATTTCTTTAGGTGCTACTTGACCATTCAAGATTCCTCAGTTGAGAATTCTTTGTTTAGCTCTGTATCCCATTTTTAATAGGGCTATTTGGTTCACTGGGGTCTAACTTCTTGAGTTCTTTGTATATTTTGGATGTTACCCCACTATCAGATGTAAGGTTGGTAAAGATCTTTTCTCAATCTGTGGGTTGCTGTTTTGTCCTATTGAGAGCTTTCTTTGCCTTACAGAAGCTTTTCAATTTAATGAGGTCCCATTTTTCAATTGTTGATCTTACCCTGAGCCATTGGTGTTCTGTTCAGGAAATTTTCCCCTTTGCCAATGTGTTTAAGGCTCTTTCCCATTTTCTCGTCTATTAGATTCAGGGTATCTGGTTTTATGTGAGGTCTTCGATCTACTTGGACTTGAGCTTTGTACACGAAGATAAGAATGGATCAGTTTGCATTCTTCTACATGTTGACCTCCAGTTGAACCAGCACCATTTGTTTAAAATGCTCTCTTTTTATCCACTGGATAGTTTTGGCTTCTTTGTCAAAGATCAAGTGACCATAGGTATGTGGGTTTATTTCTGAGTCTTCAATTCTATTCAATGATCTACATGTCACTGTACCAATACCAAGCCATTTTTATCATTATTGCTCTATAGTGCGACTTGAGGTCAGGTATGGTGAGTATCTGAGAAATTCTTTTATTGTTGACAATAGTTTTTGCTATCCTGGGTTTTTTTTATCCTGGTAGGAGCTCTCTGGTGGAATTTTTGGGGTCCCTTATACATGCTATCATATTATCTGAAAATAATGATATCTTGACTTCTTCCTTTCTAATTTGTATCCTTTTGACATCCTTTTGTTGTCTAATTTCTCTGGCTAGAACTTTGAATACTATATTGAATAAGTAGGGAGAGAGTGGGCAGCTATGTCTTGTCCCTGATTTTAGTAGGATTGCTTCAAGTTTCTCTCCATCTAGTTTGATGTTGGTTATTGGTTTGCTGTATGTCGTTTTTATTATGTTTAGATATGTGCCTCGAATTCCTGATCTTTCCAAGACGTTTAATATGAAGGGATGTTGAATTTTGTCAAAGGCTTTTTTAGCATCTAATGAAATGATCATGTGTTTTTTCCTTTTTGAGTTTGTTTATGTAGTGGATTACATTGATGGATTTTGATAAACTGAACCATCCCTGCATCCCTGGGATAAAGCCTACTTGATCATGATGAATGATTATTTTGATGTGTTCTTGGATTTGGTTTGTGAGAATTTTATTGAGTATTTTTGCATCGATATTCATAAGTGAAATTGGTCTAAAGTTCTCTTTCGTTGTTGGGTCTTTGTGTGGTTTAGGTATCACCATAAGTGTAACTTCATAGAATGAATTAGGTAGTTCCTTCTGTTTCTGTTTTGTGGAATAGTTTGAGAAGTATTGGTACTAGGTCTTCTTTGAAGGCCTGATAGAATTCTGCACTGTGATTTTTTTGCTTGGGAGACTCTTAATGATTGCTTCTATTTCCTTAGGGGTTATGGGACTATTTCGATCATTTATCTGATTCAGATTTAATTTTGGTTATCTGGTATCTGTCTAGGAAATCATCCCTTTCATCTAGATTTTCCAGTTTTATTGAGTTTAGGCTTCTGTAGTAGGATCTGATGATTTTTTGATTTCTTCAGTTTCTGGTATTATGTCTCACTTTTCATTGAACATTTTGTTAATTTGGATACTGTCTCTGTGCCCTCTAGTTAATTTAGCTAAGGATTTATTTCTCTTGCTGATTTTCTCAAAAAACCAGTTCCTGGTTTTGTTGCTTTTTTGTATAGTTCTCATTGTTTCTATTTGGTTGATCTCAGCCCTGAGTTTGATTATTTCCTGCCTTCTACTCCTCCTGTGTTTATTTGTTTCTTTTTGTTCTAGAGCTTTCAGGTGTGCTGTTAAGCTGTTAGTGCATGGTCCCTCCAATTTCCTTATGAAGGCATTCCGAGCTAAGTTTGGATATGTTGTGTCTTCATTTTCATTAAATTCTAAGATATCTTTAATGTCTTTATTTATTTTTTCCCTGAACAAGTTATCATTGAGTAGAGAGTTGTTCAGCCTCCATGTATATATGGGCTTTCTGTTGTTTTTGTTGTTATTGAAAACCAGCCTTAGTTTGTGGTGGTCCAATAGAATGCATGGAATTAATTCAGTCTTCTTATATCTGTGGAGGCCTGTTTTGTGTCTGATTATATGGTCAGTTTTGGAGAAGGTACCATGAGGTTCTGAGAAAAGAGTATATTCTTTTGTTTTAGAGTGAAATGTTCTGTAGATGTCTGTTAAATTCATTTGGTTCTTAACTTGTGTTAGTTTCATTGTCTCTGTGTCTAGTTTCTGTTTCCATGAACTGCCCATTGCTGAAAGTGAAGTGTTGAAGTCTCCCACTATTATTGTGTACAGTTCAATATGTGCTTTGAGCTTTAGTAACATTTCTTTTTCAAATGTGTATGCCCTAGCATTTGATGCATAGATGTTCAGAATTGAGAGTTCATTTTGGTGGACTTTTTCCTTTCATGAGTATGAAGTGCCCTTTCTATCTTTTTTGATAACTTTTGGTTGAAAGTCTACTTTACTGGCTATTAGTATGACTATTCCAACCTGTTTCTTGGGACCATTTGCTTGGAAAATTTATTTCCAGCCTTTTGCTATGAGGTATTGTCCTTCTTTGTCAATGAGATGTGTTTCCTGTATGCAGCATAATGCTGGATCCTGTTTGTGCATCCAGTCTGTTAACTTATGTCTTTTTATTGGGGAATTGAGTCCATTGATATTGAGAGATATCATATTACGGAACAATGGTTGCTGCTTCCTGTTATTTTTGTTGTTAGCGGTGGAGTTGTGTTTGTGTGCTTCTCTTCCTTTGGGTTTGTTGTGAGAAGATTAATTTCTTGCTTTTTCTTAGGTGTAGTTTCCCTCTTAGTGTTGGACTTTTCCTTCTATTATCCTCTGTAGGGCTGGATTATTGGAAAGGTATTGTGTAAATTTGGTTTTGTCATAGAATATTTTGTATTCTCCATCTATAATAATTGCTAGTCTTTCTGGATATATTAGCCTGGGCTGGCATTTTTGTTCTCTTAGGGTCTATATGACATCTGCCCAAGATCTTCTGGCTTTTAGAATCTCTGTTGAGAAGTCTGGTGCAATTCTGTTAGGTCTGCCTTTATATGTTACTTGACCTTTTTCCCTTAGTGCCTTTAATATTCTTTCTTTGTTCTGTGCATTTGGTGTTTTGATTATTATGTGATGGGAGGACTTTCTATTCTGTTCTAATCTATGTGGTGTTTTGTAGGCTTCTTGTACATTTATAGGCATCTCTTTCTTTAGGTTAGGAAAGTTTTATTCTATAATTTTGTTGAAGATGTTTACTGTCCCTTTAAGTTGGGAATCTTCAGTCTTCTATACCTATTATTCTTAGGTTTGGTCTTTTCATTATGTCCTGAATTTCTTGGATGTTTTGGGTTAGGAGTTTTTTGCTTTTTGTATCTTCTTTGACTGTTGTGTCAATGTCTCCTATGATATCTTCTACAGCTGAGATTCTCTCTTCTTTTTCTTGTATTCTGTTGGTGATGCTTGCATCTGTGACTCCTGCTCTCTTTCCTAGGTTTTTCATCTACAGGGTTGCCTCCCTTTGTGATTCCTTTATTGTTTCTATTTCCATTTTTAGATCCTGGAGATTTTTATTCAATTCCTTCACCTGTGTGATTGTGCTTTCCTGTATTTCTTTAAGAGATTTATGTTTCCTCTTTAAGGACTTCTACCTGTTTACCTGTGTTCTCCTGTATTTCTTTAAGGGAGTTATTTATGTCCTTCTTAAAGTCCTCTATCATCTTTATGAGATGGGATTTTAGATCAGAATCTTGCTTTTCAGGTGTGTTTGTGGGATCCAGGACTTTTCATGGTGGAAGAACTGGGTTTTGATAACTTCAAGTAGCATTGGTTTCTGTTCTTATGTTCTTGCGCTTGCCTCTTGCCATCTGATTATCTCTAGTGTTAACTAACCTTACTGTCTCTGACTGGAAACTGTCCTTTCTGTGAGCCTGGTTATGTTGGGCCTCCTTGGGTCAGGCTATCTATGAGAATGGAGGTGGGTGTGGGGAGCCTGATCTGTGAGCCTGTCTGTGTAAGGACTCCTTGGAGTCAAGCAGTCTCTGGGTGTGGGTGGGGTGGGGAGGAGGCTGGAGCATAGGATCCACTCCTGGGTGCAGATGTGAACCAAGAGGAACATGCATCACTGGCTTGATGGGAGTTGCTGAGTCCCCTGGGCCTGAGGGGTCCCAGTTAGGCCAGGTATTGGGGCAGTAGTGGTGGACTCACCTGTGAGCCTTGGGGTTTCAGAACTCCTGGGGGTCAAGTTGTCTCTGGAACACTTCTCATCTATGTTCAAGGCTCCGTAAATTGTTATGAACCACAGCCACATGTTAAACAACGTATTTCTTGAATGTATTCCTCTTACCTGGCTGAAATTTTGTACCTTTTTACTGGCATCCTGTTCTGACTAGTTTTATGTCAAGTAGACACAAGCTAGAGTTACCTGTGAGAGCCACAATTGAGAAAAATGCCTCCATAAGATCCAGCTGTAGGGCGTTTTCCTAATTGACTGACAAGGAGGTCCCCACCCACTATAGAAGAGCTGTCTGTGGGTTGGTAGTCCTGGGTTCTAAAATAAAGCAGGCTATGCAAGCAAGTCAGTAGGCGGCCTAGAGGCTCCAGCCTCCAGGTTCCTGCTGTTTGACTTCCTCTCCTGACTTCCTTCAATGATGAAAAGTGCTACAGAAGTGTAAGTCAAATAAACCCTTCCCTTAGCCCCCATGCAACCTGCTTTTCACATGGCGTTTCATCTCAGCAATAATAACCCTAACTGAGTCACATCCCAACACATTTAAGGAAGCTGGTAGCCAGCACTCTTCTCTCTTCTGAGTTCAATATTTTTACATTCTCCTCTGACATGAGACTGTGTTTGGTGTGGTGTCTTTCCTTGCCAGGTTTATCTCGCTTGCTATATAATTTCCTCCAGCATCATCCGTGATGCAAGTGAAAAGTTCCATTGCTTTTAAAGACTGACGAACCGTAGTGCCCTGTGAATAAATATTACTTTGTTTAGGTTGGTTCTGCATTGTGGTTATTGTAAGTAATGCTGCAGGGACAATGGATGTGGAGCTATCTCCTCAACATACTAAACCAGAAGAGGAACGGTGACGTCACACGGCCATCCCACAGCTCTGAGAAAGCCCTGCCCATTTTCCTGTCATCGCTGCATTAGTTTGCTTTCCCACCTCCACAAACACTTTGGTCTGTTGGCTTTTGGGTTTTTTCTCTTGATATTTTTTTAATTAAAATATAATGATATAATTTTCCCTTTCCCTAGCCTCCCTCCAATCTTTCTCATGTAGCCCTCCTTGATCTATCTCTCTCTCTCAAATTCATGACCACTATTTCTTTAATTTTTATTATCTGTGTGTGTGTGTGTGTGTGTGTGTGTGTGTGTGTTCCTAAAATAAGTGCAACCTGCTCAGTCTATATAAAGTTAGCTGTTTGCACGCATAGATGACTGCTTGGTATTCCATAACCAACTTCGGTTTCCTGGAAGAAGTCTCTTTCCCTAGCTCTCATCATTCCTAAGCTGCTTGTAGTTCGTTGTCTAACGTTGAGGCCCGGTGAGATTTCCCCCTTCTGTGTTAACATGCCTGTAACTTTAATTTTTTCAAGCCCTATTTTTAATGATGGTTCTTAAACATTTTAACCTCCCTTTTAGCCCACCACCCACCAAAAGTAGTGGAAAAGAAAGGGTATGGGGGGAGGAGTTGGGGGAGTGGACCTGCTTAGAAAGGTTCTCTGGAGCAACTCCCATCTGTGTTGTCTGGAAATTGACAGTTCAGTTCACAGGTTAGCAGTGGCAGCTCAGTCCACTTGCAGACACTTTACAGATGCTCCAGCAGAACAGTTTGATAGAGTCCGGATAGCAAACACGAATCAGCAGCAGTGGCACGACCTAGCAAGCTGGCTTCAAGCTTCAGCCTCTGCTTGAGTCAGCAGGAGGGACCAGCAGGGACACCAGAAGTTTTCAGCCATGCCTCTCTCAGGGAAGTGAAGATCAGAGAAGATGCAAGACCCACAAGCATTGCACAGCTAGGTCAGCCTCCACCACTGTCCATCAAGTTCTGCTTAAACTCTCTCCAACAAGTGCCCTCCACGGGCCTTGCCTCATCATATGTCCTGCCGCAGCACGTGCATCTGTCTCAGCTGACATCACTCTGCCAATCAACCCTAGTCAGCGGAAGCAGCAAGAAAGTGCAGCACACCACCAGAAGTTTTTTGGTGCGGTTCTCCCTATGGAGAATGGCAAATGTAGCTCAATTATGCAGTGTAAGGTGGGCTAATACATGTGTATCATTAGCAAAGAATCCTTCACGTGTCCTTTCATGTGCTTGCTTTAGCAGAACATCCTCTCTCCTGTGTCTGCTCTAGTGAAATGTTCCTTAGCCTTTCACCCATGTCCACTTCAGGAAAACACTCCTTCACGTGTTTGCCCCAGCAAAAACACCTTCTAACGCAACTGACTTTCAAAAGAACCCTTGAGTTTTTACTTCACATGTCTACTGGTGTCATGTCTGTTTGGTCAGTCATGCCAAGGAGACTGCATGTTTCTCAAAATACAGGGAACAAGTGACCATGTGGTACCCAGACCCAATTGATAGATCTACGTCATGCAATCCCTACACCTGTGACTTGGGGATCAGAGCGGAAGAGGAAGCAGAGAGACTGTGAGACCCAGGGGATCATGAAGTTTGCTATGAGTGTTTGACTTCTAGAAATGTCAGAGCTGCTTTTTTACAACAGCCCTTCTAGCAGGCGTAAGGTCCCAGCTCATTATGGTTTGACTTTTCTGTGATGATCCATGTTCTCTCATTTAGCTCTTGCCAATCTCTATTCCCCCTCTCTTTGGGAAGTGAATATTTTGGTCCTGGGCTCATTTTTTATTCTTATTTATTTTCTTAGTATTGAGTTCTTTTAGCACCATGTATATTTTATGTATTATCAGATATGCATTTCACAAATAACTTTCCACAACCTTGTGGAAAGTTCTATTATTTTTCTGTCTGTGTGGAGTCTTTGTTGATTACCATTATTCCCTTATTTATTCTGTTTTTGAGATCCATGACTTTGAAGTCAGATCCTTTGTCTATGGGGTGGAGAGAGAACTCAGCAGTTAAAAGCAAGTACTGCTCTTGCAGAGTTCCCAGCACCCGTTCTGAGCATCTTTCAGCTCAGGGACCTGAAATGCAGCTACAGGGCATCAAATGGATCCAGTGCCTTTTCTGGACTTCATGGATACACACAAACACACAAACACACATACACACACACAAACACACACACACGAGTACACATATGCATGTGTATGTATGCATATCTGTGCATATACATATGGTTAAAAATAAAATAGTCTTTAAAAGAAATCTTTGTCTCTGTCAATATCATAAGATATTTCTACTTTGCTGTTTTCTCTTAATTTTGTAATCTCAAATTTTACCTCTAAATTCTATTTCCATTTGAGTCAATTTTTGAGCATGATTCTTCAGCTTAAGAATGTCTAGTTTTCCCAATGTTAGTTAAAGAAAATTTTCTTCCTGCCCTATGTGTCTATCCTTAGTGTCTTTGTCAAAAATCAGTTGGCCATAATATTTTCTTTCTTGAATTCTGTTCTCCCATGTTGTTTCTCATGAAAAAAAATTACTCTAAAACTGATATGAAAAGATGAAATACTTTAGATATCAAAAGTAACTGGAAATGTACCTTAGTGGTAGAAGGCTTGCTGAATATTCACAAAGCAACACACACACACATGCATGTGCACACACATACATACACACACTCATACACACACGCCCATAAACAGCATGTGCACACACATATACACCCATACCATGTATGTGCACACACACACATATACACATACATATACATTTGTGTACGCACACACACACATGTACACGTTTTCTATTAATTATTTATTTACTTTACATCCTGATCAAAGTTTCCCTCCCTGCTCTCCTCCCAGTCTCCCCCCCCCCATATACACAAATGATGCTCTACCATACCACAAGCATACTTGTTCAACTGTGTTCATAGCAGCTTTATTCGCAATAGTCAGAAACTGGAAACAACTTCAACCCTCAACCAAAGAATAAAGAAAATGTAGAACATCTACACAATGGTATATTACTCAACTCCTTCCCATCCACCAGTCCTCATGTCTAATCTATTTCTCTTTCTCAGTGAGATTACATCATCCTCCACCTTGGTCCTCCTTGTTACATAGCTTCTTTGGGTCTGTGGCTCACAGCATGGTTATCCAGTACTTTATAGCTAATATCGATTAATGAGTAAGCACATACCATGATTGTCTTTCTAGGTCTGGCTTACTACACTCAGGAAAACCTTGTCTAATTCCATCCATTTGTGACAAATTTCATGATATCATTGGTTTTAATAGTTGAGTAATGCTCCGTTGTGTAACTGTACCATATTTTCTTTATTCTTTGGTTGAGCTAATAAAAACATGGTCCAAAGACTCAAATACCTACTTCTCAAAGAGAAGGGAAGGAGATAGGCTTTGCTAAGAACTAAATGAAAGAACATGGGTCATCACAGAAATGAAAATTCAAACCATAGTAAGCTGGAACCTCACACTTACTAGAAGGGCTGTTTTTTAAAAAAGACAAGAGCAGCTCTGACATTTCTAGACAGAGGGAGAGAGTACTGGGAGAGACAATTGGATGGAGGATCTCTGGGATGAGCTTGAAACCTAGGACAATGCAAATTCTTGGGAATCAATGAGGGAGACCTAGCTAAGATTCCTAGCAATGGGGAATATGGAGCCTGAACCAGCCATCTCCTGTGACCAGACAATACTTCTAATGGAAGGATTGGAACACAAAGCCAGCCACAAAACCTTCAACCCACACTTTGTCCTGCCTATAAGATATCCAGGGGTAAGAGATGGAGCAGGATTTGAGGGAAAAGCCAACCAATGATTGGCCCAGCTTAAGACCCACTCCTAGCACTATTAATGATATTCTGCGATACTTGCAGACAGAGCCTAGCATAACTGCCATCAGAGTCTTCACCCAGCAACTGATGGAAACTGATACAGAGACCCACAGCCAAACATTCAGTAAATCATGTTTAAATGCTCATTTTCAAAGAATCTCATGGAAGCCATAAACATGGAACATTCAGCTACGTGCTTATCTAGGCCTGTCTTGATATTGTCAAAACTTTCATAGAAATATTAAGCTTGTAGGAAATTCCTTTGGTCATTTTAACACAGAGTGATGTCACATGTTTGCTCATGAAAACAAATCTGGTGACTTTATGTGTGTCTTACAAATTTTCTTACTACAAGATGAAATTTATGGGACAGAAATTCAAAACTGTAAACCAGGGGAGATAAATTGAAAGTTCAAGACAGTACGTTCTTCCCTTTGGTCTATAAGATTTTTTTTTCCTGGAAGATTCTTTAACATCCTCTGACATCCATATTCTAACACCATAAGGAAGTAAACAAGCAAAAACAGCCTCAGCTTTTGGAATGACTTCTCCTTCTTGGTACAACTAACTCCATGTCTTTCTCTTCTCACTTCCAAGGAACAGACCTGTTTTGACTCATGAGTGCACTTCTGGGACACTAGAGTTACTTAATAATTCAGGATGAGCCCATGATGTTAGTACCTCAGAACTCTTGGCATGTAGATGACTAAGGATTTGCTCTGACTTTGCTGTGCCACCTGTGAGATGAAGACTGTGGCTGAAATACGTGTAACAACAGGTCAGCACAAATATTATACAGTAAGAATGGAAATAGGAAGAAATATTTTTAAAAAATTGAAAAGCCCGTGGAGTTTGTAGAAGCAGCAGTACCACAAGGAAGCTTGACTTACAAAACAGGAAATGGCGAGTAGCCAACAAAGATGAAGATGTGGAGATGAGAAGTTCTGTGAGGACACAAAGTCAGGAAAATGAAAAGATGGGGATGAGATGCTCAGGGACTGCTCCTTAGTGGTTGGGATGGAAATGCTTTGTAGAGTTTCAGTGTAACCTTTGGGGTGTGTGTGTGTGTGTGTGTGTGTGTGTGTGTGTGTGTGTTTCACTTGGATATATTAATGAGCCAGCCTGCCTCCATCTTAGGCTTAAAAGCGACCTAAGGTAAAGATAAACTAGGTTCATTCCTGTTTATGATTAAACCTCTGTTTCCAAAGGACTGGGCTACGCTCTGCCTTTAACCTTAATTATAAACAGTTCTGTAACACCTGTCTCAGGAAACAGTAACCATGTCTTTGTTTCAAGAAATTGTTTATAACCATCTTGGAACACTACCTTTGTTTTAAAGGGTTGTTATGACTACCTGTTGTTATGACTACATTGTTATGACTACCTTATGATATCTCATAATCATGTCATTATGACTAACTTGTTACATTTATGTTCTGCTCCTGTAACTCCACCTAGTTTCCCACATTTGGAAAGCCCCTACCCCGAGATAATAAAACCTTGTCTTCCTCACATCCATTTTTGACCTCTTTAGCCCTACCTTAGAGGAAAGCAGCCATGAACATGAATTTAAAAGCTTGCATTAATGAATTGCTTGCTTTAATTAATTTAGCCATGATGATTTGGATCAGTGGTCTTTCTCATCCCTTCTTTAGGATTACAGTTTGTCTGTGTACCAGATCTGTGCCTGATATCCACAAAGGTCATTGCATCCCCTAGGACTAGAGGATGGATAATTGTGTGCTATCATGAGGTACTAGGAATAGAACTTGGGTTTTCTGGAGGAACAACCAATACTCTTAACCACTGAGCCATCTCTCCAGTCCAACACTGTGCCTGTTAATGGACAGAACATGGGCATTTCTAAAGACTAGTTGATATATGTAGCTTTATATAATAAATTCTAAAATGTAAGTTAAATATAAGAGCAGCTAAACCCAAACCCTCAATCTTCCCATTACAAAGTAAGTAAGGAAGTGAAGTAAATACATTTGGATAAATAAATAAACAAACCAAACAACTGTTGGTACTCTCCACTGATGAAATAAGCCAATTCAAGCCAAATTAAAATATGAAGACAGGTTTATTGAGGCAGAGGAGTTCACCAACCACACAGAAGGGGGGGTGTGTCAATGAAGACACAGAGGGAGTCAGAGGGAAGGAGGAAGAGAAAGAGAGAACGTGCACACACACACAGAGAAAAGAGAAACAGAAGGTGGAGAGAGAACCAAAATATCTGGATTATATAAGGAAGAGGTTCTTGGGGAGGGGAAGCCCAGTCCCACTTCACTATAGAGGATGGGTATGCCAGCCATGCCCAGTAACAGGTAAGGACTGAGGAATACTGGGAGAACTTGAAGGCCAGGTCTACTTTGGTATCTTAAATATGCAACTCAGCTGCTTGTCTGAAACTCAACAACAACAACAACAAAAAATATTTCTCATCTCTGAAGAGTAAAGATGGAAGAAGTTGTTCCAGTTAAGAGATAACTGGACACACATCTGGAAACGGTAGCATTGCAGGATATTTGATGACTATACATAGAAAACCTGGTTGTGAGCAAAATATAAAAACATACAGGCACCAGATGCAGCTAGGTGTGTGTCCTGAAGAGATGCAGCTTGGTTGTGGCTCTAAAAGCCTCCATAGATAAGAGTAATAAAAAATGGAAAGTTACTGCCTATTTTAAGACAAGTTGCTTGGGAAAGGTCTTGTGGTCTTTGCTCTATAACCCAAGGCAAAGTCAGTTGGGTACCCTTGAACTACCCCAAAAGGTGAACTGGCTCAGCCCCTATTGACTTGGCTTGGAGCCAAGAATTGATTTGCTTGATGACAAATGAACTCTAGCAAACTGTTCTAATCTTCTGGCTCCTTCTCATTCTCTGATTCATTGTTTGGGATTAAAGGTGTCTATATTCCATCCAGAGGAATAAAAGGTGTGTGCTGAGACTACATCAGAACTAGAAAAGGGGTTTTTTCCAGTAAATAACACAATCTTGAGGTTCATAATGTGATCAAATATCCTGCAACAAAGAAGCCTCGGGTTTGGAGGAACTCAAGAGAAAGATAGGTTTACACGGTAGGTAGAAAGAGGTTTCTGAAGACCTAGCTATCTGTAGAATCAGACTTGCAAATAGATATTTTGAATATAGTTATGAAAATAAAGTTACCTCTCTGAGCTTGCAGATTTTTTACCTCAGATTACTACCCCCGTGTCTTTATTGGTATAAAAATTAGTTAAATTAAAGGGGATAAATTTTACAAGTAGTGACTTTAAACTTACAGTACACAAACAGTGGGAAAGGGATTGTGACCGACCATAGGACAGGAGGAGGTTTTGATGCCTGAACAGCGTCCAGGCATTGGAAGGCACGCCACTGACTCTGTTTCACACCTACTGTAACGCTGGGAGAAACCAACTTTGTTTTCTGCTGTGACTGAAAACTGGAAATTTTCTACAAATTCAGAGCAGATGTTCTGAGGAGTTTTCAAAGGTTCCTTTTGGAGAAAGGCTTTCCATAGCTTTCAAGCTATGAACAGTTTTATCTAATAAAGGTCCGTGCACGAGCACCCTTCATGCAGCAAGCATGCTCCATGAAGGGTAACTGTTTTGATTTGTTTTTTAACTTTCAGCACATCATCTGATTATCCGATTATTAGAAGAGGTGATAGAAAGCTAAGTTGTATTCAACAAGATTGTATTAACTGTAGAGATTCCCATCTGCTGCCACTTATACCTTGGTTAGTTCCCTGGTCCTTAAACTGCATCGGGGCTCTGTTTCCCGAGATTGTTTCCTGTGTTGGTGGCAGAGCTCTCTAATTACTTCCTCATAGCTCATCCTAAGTTCTGACCACTGCTACAGATGGCTTCTCAGAATTTTCTACAGCAAGTTGGGCAAATCAATGGCCTCTTGGGATAATTGGTGAGGTTCGGTGTAACTAGTCTCTCATTGACAATAAAAAGTAACAAAAAAATTGGAGTTTTAGGTGACAGTAGAAACAGGGAGAATGGAGCGATAATTGCCCATTCTACCCTTGTTTTCCCACCTCTGGTTCTGTAGGGATGTTCCAGGGACTTTGAGTATTTTTCTAACATGCATGGGCATAGTAGTGATTGTAGCAATGTTGGTTCTGTTTCCAATCTAATAGAAAATCTAGTAATCAAATATGATGATGATAAAACAGAATCGATAAGATATTTAGGATATTCATTCTTAAATACATGTCTCTGGTGAATTTCATCTCGAAATATCTGAAAAGAATTACATATCCACCAGAGCACCCCAGAATAGCCCCTGGACCATCCCCTGCTCAGCTAAGGTGAGCTTGGTGTAGCCTCACAGCTCCTCTTCTATGGCTTCTTTGGGGATTCTGCTTACATTGTCTAGAATTAAGCACATTCATTTTAACTTCAACTTCATCTAGCCTGTAAAAATACAAATAGCAGTACAATTAGCATAGTTCTCTTACAATTAGTACATCTTTTCCAGAGATGGTGTTATTTTCAAATATCCCATGTACGTTTGCTCCTGTAAACCTTGTGTAAAGAAACAGAAAATTGCCTCTATGAGTCCCTAGGAATTAGTCTTTCCATTTGTTTCCAAAGTTATCCTTCTAAAACATGAGTTTTCTCCACCAAGTCAGCTTCCTTGGAGTCTCCAAGTTACTCTTAGGATGGGTTCTCATTCCCTTTGCTTGCATGCTGCCTCTGCCCATCTCCACGGACCCTTCTCTCTCACACATGTAGTGTAGGGTCCACTGGATGTAGTCTACAAAGACAGGCCGAAGAAGAGGAGTTGGCAATGAGACTGGAGAAAAGTGGATAGCCTTGGCAAACCATCAGAAACCCAAGAGGCAGCATTTATTCCACAACCAATGCCAGGGATTGCTTTGCTTTGTTAAATCAGCCACAACTTCTTGGCAGAGCTGGGCAAGAATATATTGTTCATTCCTCTATGGTCAAACAGCGCATCAAACCTGCCACGTATCTCTTCCTGGGTAGATGAGTATAGACAAAGGGAGGTGATGGCAGATGATGCAGTAAAACTGGGTATGAAGGAGTGTGGACCAAAGATAGAAGAACAAAATACCTCCAAAAAGTTAAACTGCCCCAAACAGACATAAAATCTGGTCAAGGTGTGGTTCCACCCATTATCATCTTCTGGACTCCATTGTCTCTTGTGAATTCATCTGAAAGAACTATCAGAATAGTGATAAAGTCTCCTGGTTGGCACCAGGGCCTCAACCCTTTTCTTTCCCCAACATGATCTTTCTGGCAGAAATGAAGATAGTCCAAAGAGACTTGTGTGCTCCCCCACTTTTTGACTCCCAGACTATTGAAACAATGGGTCTAAAGAAATTGAAATTTCCACAGGGGTCTCCTATTGGAAGATGGAAAAGGTTGGACCCCTGGTGTTGGCCAAAGGTGGAGCGCGTCTACGAAAAAGACGTCAACCAGAAAGAGGTTTCACAGCTCTGATATCAGAGCTACCGGTTACCTGGATCTGAGATCACGGGTTGTAAAAGAAAGCAAGCTGAGAAAGCCAGTAAGTAGCTTTTCTCCGTGGCCTCTGCTTCAGTTCTTGCTTCCAGATCTCTGCCTCCAGATCATTTTCTGATTTCCCTCAATGACAGTTTGTGACCTGAGAGTTGTAACATGAAGTAAGTCCTTTCCTCCCCAGTTAGCTTTTCCTGGTTATGTTTATCACAATCACAGAGAGGCAAACTAGAACTCAGCCTCTGCTGTACAGAGAGAAGGAAAATACAGCAGCGTTCTTCCCTGGGATCTGCAGTTTTAAGACCATCAAAGAATGCGAGGAGCAAAGGCAAAAGAGGTTACGGATGAGCTACATCGGAATCTCTGACAGCGTCCTGTATAGGAGCAGCTGGAGGTGGGGTCCTATCGTTCCCCAGTGAAGAGATGTTTTCTCTGAAGAAATCCAGCAAAAGCCCAACTGCTTCAAAAGTGTGGCCCCTCTCCCCAGCTTAGCGTTTCATTTTAATTACTTCAATTTGTTATGGAATATTTATTTAACACATATCCATAGAGAAGCTCAGGTGTCCTATGCCAGTTGCTAACAACACACTTATGAGTTAGTGTCTCCCCCTCCCTATGTGACTCATATACGTCCGTGAAACTGCAAGACTCGGAGAATGTGGAAGTTCTGGGTGTTTTCATTCTCCCACCTCCTCTGACTCTTACTGTGTAAGCCATATCCAATTACCAAGGTTTCTGATATTTTTTTTTACCCAGCCTTATAAATTTGCCAGAATACCTCAACTTCATCTTTCAAACATAACTGTTGTAATGAAAAATTACAAATTATTTCACAGTAAAGCCTTTCAAATCTCAGTAAGCATCTAAGAGTTTCCATTGCCCATGAATGTTTTAAGATTGAAGACATAAAAACATAAATATCTAGGGAGAAATATCTTGAAACTTGCTAATTTGAAGAAACATCCATTACATTCGAGTTACTCCTGCAATATGCCACTGGTAGTACAGAACACAGCATCTTTATGTAAGGGTGAACTGAGGGCTCTAGTTAGTAACATGACGAAGATGAGCAAATATGTCACTGTTTCTGACAGAACAATTTGTTCTTGGGATTTATAATTCATAGGCAACTGGTATTCAACCTGCAAATATCAGGGTGGTTTTTTTTCATCAAAACGTACAAGACACAAATCTATAGCCCTAGAAAAAGTTGTATAGACTGAGAATGGATAAAGAATGCAGGGAAAGCCGAGGTAATAAATGGATTCTTCAAGTGAAAAGAACATATCTATAGCTTGGGATAATGTTAAACCTGTGTTACCTGCTTTAGAGAAACAGCATGAGTATGTAAAATGTTAAAATTGGAGGTAGTTACATGAAAGATATGTGGGAACACTCTGCGCTATTAATTGCTTTAAAATCTTAACATTTTGACTCAAAATGCCAAGTCTAAAGATATAATTTTACTTGAAAACAAGAAAGCAATAACAAGGACCTAGACTATATCATTTTGTGAGGGTCCACAAGCTTTTCTCTAACCTGAGTACCAAACTCTATTATATGGAAAGTCCTTGTATTCAATATGTTTCTGTTGCCATAGAAAGTTTTAATTAAACTTTGTGCTATGGAGTCCATCATGGCAGGGAGGATTGCAGTGGGCAGGCACAGTGCCCAGAATGGGAAGCCAAGAGTTCAAATCCTCAACCACAGCAGGAAGCAGAGAGAATGAACGAGGATTGGTGAAAGACTTTCAATTCCCTAAGCCTGCTCCCATTATACCCCCAATAACTACTTCCATCAGGGCCACAGCTCTTAAACTCACTAAACAGTGCCACCCACCGGGGAGCAGATATCCAAATCTCAGTCTTCCATCCAAACTACTGCAATCCTGTTCCCAAGTTCTTTGTAGACTCCACTTTACATAAAAGTCAGTAACTCTATGAAGAAGGCAGAGTTAGAATTCTCACTTTTAGTAACTGAAATACACGGCTCAGAAAAATAATTTGGCGGTCTCCAGGCTTATCAACAAAGAACAGAGTCTGAAATGCAGACAGTTTGACTCATTAGCAAAATACACTAAATACCACATTACAACCTAAACCAAGGATGACCACAAATGGGCAAGATGTGACAGACCTACAGCCTAGGAAATCCAGTGTTGTACACGTAGATGTTCTCCCTTCCTTATTGATAAGATTATTTTACCTTATTAATAGTCTATCCTATTCTTGCAAGGAGCCATCTTTTTAGTCATCTACATCCTCTACATCCCTTGCATTCCTTACAGCTAAGTGTAAGCACATGATTGCTGTCACCAGCAAACAATCAAGATGTGGCTACTTCCCAACACAGTCATGTTCTTTGTTGTTCTCTGGAACAGATACACACAATTGGCAAAAGGAGGAGCAGAAAATCCAGATGCCGTGATGGCTGTTCTTGGTGGTCTGCTTGACTGTCTCTGGAATCATCTAAAACCCTAATAGAACTGGGCACACTTGTGAGGGATTTTTGTTTACACAAATCATTTGAAGCCAGAAGATTCACTTCTAATCTGTATCTTTGACATGGAAAAACACACCTTTAATCCAGATCTTTTGTGTTCTGGAAGACCCACTTCTAATCTGGGCCACATCTTCTGTGCAGCCTACATAAAGGACATGGAAGAAGGAAGCTTGCTCCCCTTGCCTGTTTGTTCTCAATATTGATAGCAAGTCCATTTCTTTACTAGCATTAGAGCCTACTTCTTTGAGATTTTGACATATACTGATGACCAATTGAGATGTCCAGCCTCATACACTAAACTGCTGGATTCTTGGACCTTCTGTTGGTAGACAGCCAATGTCAGACTGGCTGGACCGTAGCCTGTAAGTCCTTCTAATAAAGCCAAATATATTCATACTATTCTGTTCATCTAGAGAACCCTCACTAAAACAGATGAGATAAGGGACCTGCTGTCTAGCACTACCAAATTAGACTACTGTTTACAGAGAAGTAGGGCTGGGGATATGGCTCAGTGAGTAAAGCACTTGCCATTTGGATCACCAGAACCCACCATAGTCCAGACATGGGATAGCATGTACAGAAGTCCAGTGTTCCTACCACAAGAAGAGAGACGGAGACATGAAAATCCTTGGAAGTTCATTGGCCAACTAGCTGAGTATAGGCAGCTGTGAACAGGAAACCACCCTGTCTTAAAACATGGTGGGCACTTGGGAGATGACTCAACTATCAATAGCATTTTTTTTTGGAAATTGAGGTTCTGTTCCCAGAGCTGGTATTAAGTGACTCACAACCAACTGTAACTCCAACTCCAGGAGATCTTATGCCCTCTTCTGGCCTGTCTGGATAACTGCACGTATGTGATGCTCATATCGGTGGTAAGCCGGTGCACACACACATGCACGCATGCATGCACGCACATGCACACGCACAATTTTATATATTTTAAACTAAAAGTAGAAGGTAAGAACTGACACTTGAGGTTGTTGTCTGAACTCTCTACAGCCACTCCTGCCTCCACACCCAAACACACATTCTCTCTCTCTCTCTCTCTCTCTCTCTCTCTCTCTCTCTCTCTCTCCCTCAATGTGAACAGTACAAGATTTTGTTGCTAAGACTTTTTTCTGAACCTCTTGTTCAGCAGTTTAGGGTTACCTATTAGATTATTTTTAAAAAGTGTTGGGGAGAGAAAGTACAAATCACTTACAGAGGACCATATAGGGGTGGGGCAGTTAAGTTTATGGCCTTTGCTCTACAAGACATTCTAAGAATCCTGGGTAGAAAAGTCTTTCCCTCACTTCTCCCAAGCAGATCTTCTAAGTTGATCTCATTTGGAGCCATTTCCAGCCCAAGGACAAAGAAAGCTTTTCTTCTATCCACTGGTGACATAATTTAGTGTAACCATTTCTGCTAGACCTTCATTGATTAACAGCTGCAAAGCTGCAACTTGCTTCCAGGAAAAACTAAAAAACACAGCGTATAGTTGACCGTACCTCTTCTTTTTAAAAGGTATGTTCTTAAAACTAAGTATTGTTTGAGGGGGAAAACAAAACAGGTCACTCCATAAGACTTTATGTTCTGCAGCAAGAGTGTTATTAGGGGTTTGATTTCATGGGATGAAGAAAAAAAAGGATAGAAGTTCAACAAAGAACTGATAATTTCTAAGATGCTCAAAATCTTTATTATCACATTCTCTTAAGTACAAATGAGGATGCTAGAAGCATTTTTCTGTGACAGGGACGTCAAGACACCTCACAGATGTGGTCACCTCAAACTGGTGTCATTGGGCAGACTTCCTGGGTCCTGTCTCCTACTATTTTCACCAGAACTGAGCTGTCTTCTCTCCCACCAGCTGATTCTCTCCTTGGAGCTTCTTTCCCGGGGGCCTGAAGAAGACATCCTGAAACACAGGGACATATGGCTCAACTGCAAGTGAAGCAAAATGACAGAAAAACAAACAAACAGTTTCAAAGGACTCCAGTTGCAAACATTCCCAAACATCGGTGAAAAGCACAAAATGTTTATATTAGAATCAAGCCACATCACAGGCGTTGTGCTATCTGGCCGACATCACATGAGATTACTGCCAAATATGGTAGCTACTGAGCTCTGCACAATACATGAAGACAGAAAATGGAGAACTTCACTTCAAAATATTTAAATAGGATGATTTTACCAGAAACAGAGAGGAAGTCAAATAAAGTCCCATGTCAGTTACTGACAAATGTAGGCTAAGTCTTTCTGTGAGACCCATTTCTGATGTCTCAAAGTTTCCGTGTGGATAATCACAGCCTTGGTAGCCTATCCCCCAAATCAGAATGGTAACCTAATATCCAGCAATAAGGATTCCCCCAGCAGAATCACTCCCATCTTACTGAAGAGAAAAAAGAGAATTGTAAAATTTGATAACTTAAAAGATAGAGCTTCTGACAGCCGTTGCAGTACATTGAGCTCCATAGAGACAGCACCGGGGCAAGCGAGAGCCGGACGGGCACTGGGCGACTCTGTGCCTCGCGGAGGAAAATCAACTAAACATGGGCAAAGGAGATCCTAAGAAGCCGAGAGGCAAAATGTCCTCATATGCATTCTTTGTGCAAACCTGCCGGGAGGAGCACAAGAAGAAGCACCCAGATGCTTCTGTCAACTTCTCAGAGTTCTCCAAGAAGTGCTCAGAGAGGTGGAAGACTATGTCTGCTAAAGAAAAGGGGAAATTTGAAGATATGGCAAAGGCTGACAAGGCTCGTTATGAAAGAGAAATGAAAACCTACATCCCTCCCAAAGGGGAGACCAAAAAGAAGTTCAAGGACCCCAATGCACCCAAGAGGCCTCCTTCGGCCTTCTTCTTGTTCTGTTCTGAGTACCGCCCAAAAATCAAAGGCGAACATCCTGGCTTATCCATTGGTGATGTTGCAAAGAAGCTAGGAGAGATGTGGAACAACACTGCAGCGGATGACAAGCAGCCCTACGAGAAGAAGGCTGCCAAGCTGAAGGAGAAGTATGAGAAGGATATTGCTGCCTACAGAGCTAAAGGAAAACCTGATGCAGCAAAAAAGGGGGTAGTCAAGGCTGAAAAGAGCAAGAAAAAGAAGGAAGAGGAAGATGATGAGGAAGATGAAGAGGATGAGGAAGAGGAGGAAGAAGAGGAAGATGAAGATGAAGAAGAAGATGATGATGATGAATAAGTTGGTTCTAGCGCAGTTTTTTTCTTGTCTATAAAGCATTTAACCCCCCTGTACACAACTCACTCCTTTTAAAGAAAAAAATTGAAATGTAAGGCTGTGTAAGATTTGTTTTTAAACTGTACAGTGTCTTTTTTTGTATAGTTAACACACTACCGAATGTGTCTTTAGATAGCCCTGTCCTGGTGGTATTTTCAATAGCCACTAACCTTGCCTGGTACAGTCTGGGGGTTGTAAATTGGCATGGAAATTTAAAGCAGGTTCTTGTTGGTGCACAGCACAAATTAGTTATATATGGGGACAGTAGTTTGGTTTTTGTTTTTCTTTTCTTTTGGTTTTATTTTTGGGTTTTTTTTTCCATCTTCAGTTGTCTCTGATGCAGCTTATACGAAGATAATTGTTGTTCTGTTAACTGAATACCACTCTGTAATTGCAAAAAAAAAAAAAAATTGCGGCTGTTTTGTTGACATTCTGAATGCTTCTAAGTAAATACAATTTTTTTTATTAAAAAAAAAAAAAAAAGATAGAGCTTCTTTTTTTCTGTTGTCCTTAACTTTGTATTTTTACTAGAGGGTAGGAGAAGAAAAAGAATGAAAAAAATCGGGGAATATATTTCCCTCGCATCTAATATATAATTCATTCTATTTGTTTTTTTTTTTCTTTAAAAAAAATACATTCTAGCAGTGGATGATACATGCATTTAATCCCAGAACTCGGCAGGCAGACAGATCTCTATAGTTTAAGGTCATCCTGGTTCACGCAGTAAGGCTCAGCCTCAGAGGAGAAGGAGATTCTGAATTATTAAAGACAGAGCTTGAAGAAAGATGGATCCAGTTTAGAGCACGTGCTGCTCTCCCAAAAGACCAGAATCTAGTTCTGTCATAGTTAAGGTTTCTATCACTACAAAGAGACACCATGACCATAGCAACTCTTTCACTGGGGCTGGCTTACAGATTTAGTCCATTAACATCATGGTGGGAAGCATAGCAATGCACAGGCAAACATGGTGCTGGAGGAGCTGAGAGTTCTACATCTGCATTGGCAGGCAGCAGGAAGAGACAGTGAGCCACTAGGTCTGGCTTGAGCATTTGAAACCTCCTCAAAGCCTACCCCCATGACACTTCCTCCAACATGGTGCACAATATAAATAAATCTTAAGAATAAAGACAGTGATGATTAAGTACAACACACCACAAAAACGCAAATACTTTAGTGTCTACAATTGATTCTCCAAATGTCACCACAGGTAGAGTCAGCCTTCAAAAAGGGGAAAGACCCATTCAGTTTCTGAACTCTTGACAAAAACAACCAGACCCATTACACCTTTCTCTCTCATTTACAGAAAGTAATTGCCTTGGTTTGAGTTACTGTTGCTGTAACCCAACAGCATGACCAAAGCAACTTGGAGAGGAAAGGAAATAAAAATAAGCTTTTACTTGTCTTAGGCTTCCACGACATCATCAAAGGAAGTCAGGACAGGAACCCAAGCAGAACAGGAACCTGGAGGTGGGAGCTGATGCAGAGGTCATGGAGGGGTGCTGCTTACTGACTTGCTTCCCATAGCTGGTTCAGCCTGATTTTTTATAGACCCCAGGACCACCTGCCCAGGAATAGCCCCACCCACAATGGACTAGACCCTCCCCCATCCATCACTAATTAAGAAAATGTCCTATAGGACATTGAAGTTCCCTCCTCTCTGATGACTTTAGCTCATGTCAAATTGACATAAAACCATCCAGCCCAGTCATAGATATAAGACTGCTTCCTTAGACTTCATGACAGACATGCCCTTTGTTCATTGCCTGAAGAGGAGGTTGGGACAGAGGTGCTCACTTGATCTTCTGATGCCATCCTCTACACATCTGACTTTGGGTTCTAGGATCAAAAAATGGACCTTAAGAACATTAAGGGGAGGAAGTAGAGAATCGCTGAGCCAGTGGAGAGACCTTTGTGCAAGTGACTGGGACTTCCTGCAACTTCATGTGAATTTTGAGGTTGTTCACTTAAACCCCCCCCATTACAATACCTTCTCTCTTATTCCATAATGCCATTAGATGAAACATGATGGTTGTCTAAAAATAAAACCGCCATATTTTTTTAAAGTTAGGCAATGGTATTTTTTTCTTTGAGTTAATATGTTCTCAAATTTAAATATGTAGTCACTCAAAACATTCTAGTTATTTTATCAACCTCAGATCAAATACATATTAACTTTTCATAGGCTAGAGTTGTGTGGAAGAAAATGTGACCAAGAATACCTTACCCCAGGGCATTAGCTTCAGTTCACCCAGGCTACAAATAAATAATTGTCCACGTGTATACCACAAATGTTCTTCCTAGCCCAGTCATGGCTTGTGTCTCCTCAGGCACTTCTGCCACATGTATAATTTATAAGAACCTTTAGCCAAAGGTCATTAGAAGAGCTTACACCTCATTTTGAAGAGCCTTTCTCATAACATGTAGTTAAAAGCATATTTTTCAGAAACCCTTTCGTTTTAATTGCCTATATATGTTCTCTTAGGTTTCACATAGAGATTTTTTTCACATGTCTTACCAACCTAAGTGGACAAGAAAAAAAATGAGAGAGAAGATGGTCATACGTAAGATGTAAATAGCCAGAAGGTCACATCAAGTACAAATTGGTTTCTGATGTCAAGTCACATATGATGATGTTGGGTATGAGAAAAAATTTTCCCTGGCTGGGCCACTGATCTAGTGATGCTCATCATGGGTCTGATGAAGTCACTGAGTCATTCACAATCATTCTGGTGGGTGACTTGATTTAAATGAGAATATTCCCTGCTTTGTGGCACTAGCTGGGGAGTGGTATGGTCTTGCTGGAAGAAGCATATCTCAGGGGGTTGGCTTTCAGTCTTTAGAGTCGCTCTGTGTCCTGTTTGCTTTCTCAGCTTCCCACTTGTTCCTGTCTCCTGCCATAGTGTGAACTCATCCTTCTGGGACCATAAACCAAGATAAACTCTTTTCCTCAACTTGACTTTTGTCACAGTGTTTTATTACAGCAACAGGAAGGTAACTAATACATGGACTTGGGCCAATGAAGAAAATATTATGTAAGAACAATGTGTGTGTGTGTGTGTGTGTGTGTGTGTTCTGCATATGTGAGCATAGGCACACGCATGTCACCGTATGCATGTGAAGACCAAAGGACATTTTAGTGGAGTTAGCTTTCACCTACTTTTACATGGGCTCCAGGATGTCAGGCTTGTGGTTCTGAGTGCTTTGGTTGCTCTGACCAGCTGAGCCATCTCACCTACTCCAACTGTCCTTGTTTCTAATGACAACTTTTATATTAGAAATTGCCTTAAGCTTCAAGTCTCTTTTCCCAGAGATTTCTAGCCACAAGATGGCTCTGCTTCTGCACCATTTCCCAAGGCACATAATAATCTTAATTGTTCTCAGCTCAACCTTCTCTAAAGGGAACATTGGAGACCCAGGGATGAATAATTATCTATCCATACAAGCCTCCCAAGGCTTGTTGTCTAGGAAAACTGTATTTTTTTGCATGTATTTCCTCCAAAGGTGTGCAAACTCAAAACACAAAAAGATAACTACCACCATGACACTGCCTAAGAGCTCAAATGCACCCAAAGCTCTGGGAGTTTCTTATTCAACGGAGGAAGAAAAATTCCAGACAAAAACATCAAAGATCACCTTGGAAAAAAAATTACTGGAAAATTCTTTATGGGATATAAGGAAAGGTAGTAATTAAACAACCAACAGGAAATGATCTCCCTCCCAAAGAGACTTCTGGCTTCAGGGGATAGACACCGGAAAATGGATTCTCTCTGGGTCTCACCATCTTCATCCTGGAGGTCTCCCAGACTTTGAATATTGCTTAAAGAGTTTTGAATTTATTAAGATGAAAATGTGTGTTTGGTGACAGAAATGTGAACCATTGCTGAGTGTTCTTACTTATCATTACTAACACACAACTAGCAGGTGTGGTTTTGATTTACTCTATTTTCTCTTGAATAGCAACAACAGAAAGATTCGAGTTAATACAGACATGGTCGCTCATTCCTCTAATTTCTGTTTCTGTTTTATTTTTTCCTCCTGTGGCATAAAAGAGAATCTCTCTGACTTTGACAATTAGCAGCAATTAGCCATTTTCTCCTAGGCCCTCTCTCTTGCTACCCTCTCCTAATATCATCAATCTTGCTCCATTGTGTGTTTCTGTATGATGCATTGCATCAAAAACCTGAAGTCTGACTTATCATGGATTAGAACTTCTCAAATGGTGAACCAAAATATTTTTCTTTGTTTAAGCTGGTTATATCATGTACTTTATATAGTTAATAGCAATTTGATATTTGGTGCTTTGGTAGATACCGCCTATGGCAATCCCTTTCCTTATGCATCTAGCTCTATGAAACCACATTCTACTCTATGGTTTCGGAAATTATGGCATCAGACAACAGTAGAACTGTAAAACACATTTTGGAACATTCCAGTAATGTTCCTGACTGACTATCAATAGAGAAGGAATCTTTAGCAAGGGTCCAGAATTCGCTGAGTCATCACATGGCTGATCTTTCACCCGGAAGAATGATTCCATACGTGGTTCTAGAACAGATACCTAGACGCCATTCATTCACCTAGGATTTCTCCTGGAAAGAGGGAATTAAATCAAATATGTGGTAAATAAAAGCAATTGATTGACAGGGGACAGAAAACCCACTGAAATTTTCCTCATACCTGAGAACTATTCTGAGAATCTCAAGATATTTATTGCCATTCTGTCAGGATAGGGAAGAGGGTGTCTCAGAACCCTCTCTTGGTTCACGTTTGATACCACAAGTGACCCTTATTAGCTCAGTCAATTTTAAACCAGAGTTCCAAGAGTATAGATCTCGGAGGCTCTGGGCTCTCTTGCTACCCTCACAAACAGGGAAGGATCTTTTCCTAACACCTCTCTTTTCCACCCCATAACTCCTCTCTCTGGTGACATCAGAAGACATCCTAGAAACAACAAAAACAAGAAAGTTCCTCAATTATAGCAATGACTTAACAGAATAGCCATCTTAGAAAGCACCTATTGTAAGTTGCTCAGTGATAGCCGTGACTTAACAGAATGGCCATCTTAGAAAGCGCCTATTGTAGAGGGTGGAAATAATGTATGAAAGTTAACTATTTCTGCACAACATCAAACTGGGAAGTTACATCAGGATGGGACCTTTGACCTCCTATGGCTTGGTAAATACTTGCCACAAGAAATTATTTCTCGAGATATGGTACATCAGAAATGGAAGGGAGAAAACTACAATCAGAATATTATCCCTCTGCAATTTTACATTTCCTTCCTGACTCCCAAAATATTTACATAGATGATCCTGGTGTTTATAAATTGTCCCTGAGTGGATTCATGGAGCCTCGTTCTTTACTGTATACATTGTACAAAGTTTTCTCATCTGAGAGTCAAAAACCTTGTAGCTGACATGGCAGCAACAGTCCTTTTAGCACAGAGATTTTATGACCTGATAAAGAAAATGAGTCTGGAAGGATGGTTCAGTGGTTAAAGGCACTGGATGCTTTTGCAGGGGACACAGATATCATTCCCAGCACTTGGCAAACATCCCTTCTTTACTCTAGTTCCACTGGGATCAGACACCTCTTCTGGCCTCTATGGACACTTCATACATGCAGTACATAGACTTGATGAAAACAAAACACCCAAATGCATAAAAGTAAATGCTTTTAAAAATAAAATCTGGGATAGTTCTCACCCTGTCTAACCCAAGAAATAACATTAAAAATCAGTATTATATGAGACGCTGGCCTCATTGGATAATGTCTCCAAAATGTCCACATTTGAGCAACTCCTCAGATCCCCCATACTTAGGGTTATATGTAATTTTAGTATAAATCAGAGCTGACCATCCAAAGAACTAACCTTCAAATATGATAGATGGGCTCATAATAGGTTAGCTTCTGCATATCAGTAATATCACTACTGGAAATTAAGGAAAGTCTGGCATAGTCCACTATGCCCAGGATTACCTAGCCTCTGAGGATATCGAGAATTCTCACAAATATTTTGAAAGCTGGAGAACAGGAGAGATAGGTTCGCTAAGTCTCTGAGCTCTTGGGAAGAATAGCTGTGCTAGCTCCATCACGCTTTGCTCACTTACAGAAGGCCCTAGATGAGAAGTTGGTTTCTTTGCCTGCCACGAGGAGGAAATATCCCTCACTTATTGCTGGAACACAAAGTTTCAGACAGAGACGCCTATTTGTCTCCTTTGAAATATTCACCTGACTTTGAGCTCTAGAGCAGCCAGGGCCTCTAGAACATTAGTAGAGAAGGGGGTGGGCAGTGATCTAAGGAAACAGAGGTCTTTGTACTAGTGACTGGGAGTGGCTTTATGCAAGCTCTGAGATTATTCATTTAACCAAGCCAAATACATTGCATATATTCCTTGTAATTTTATGCTTTTATTAATTTAATGGCACATTGGAGCTAGATGTTCTGGCTATCTATACCTAATATATTTTTGGGTATGTTGGAGAATGTGAAAATTTCAAATAAATTGTAGAATTCTTCTCTTAAGTTTCAAAACAAAAAAATGCAAATTCAATTATTTGCTCACATGGAAACACGTTTTTCATTCTGTCTTGCTTATCTCCAAACAAAATAATATGTCTTACAGAGATTTCAATTTTATATGAGAGAAACCAGGGCAGAGTATCTACTGGCATATATACAAGAACCACTGACATGATGGTCAGAGAGAAATTTAGAATCTAATGTGTCCCCTCTCTGTGATGTCCCAAGAGTCACGAAGTTGTCAGGAGGACAAAGTAGACCTTCATGAAAGAAACAAATCCCATTATACACACAGTCTTGAGGCTCTGTGGTGACTGACTGTGGATATAACTCAGTAATGAGGTATACGTGTAGCCTGAATGAAGCTCTGGAATGAATCCCTAGTACAGCAGCAAGGGTCACTGATATTTGCATGAATTTGATCAACAGGTCACCAAGACATCACCCAGGAAAAGATGGACCTTCATTCCATAGGCTTTCTATCTGGAATAAAAATGTGTGTCTTTATAAAGTCCTTTCCTCATCTGTATCAGAGAAGGAAGTGTATTGCTTTCTGTAGACAAGTCACCTTTTGTCCTTGCAAGGATGCTATGGGAAGAGAAACATCGCAAGTATAAATGACAAAACAAACTTTTTGATCAGCATGAGAGTTAATGAGAGTTTAGAACCAAGCCTCTGTTTTAAAAAAGAAACAAAAGATTATCTAGAGAAAAGCCCCAGAGCCCTTAGACCAAACTTGGTAGAAGAAGGTATATGCAGAACACAGAAGCTATTCCACCAAGGCCAGGATTTAGCATAGAACTCCCTGAATCAGGACATAAACTGAGACTGATGGGACCCCAGAGATGAAGGATGGAGAGTACTTACTTGCCCCTCCCAGATGGTTCATCTTCATCTTAATATTGTCTTTACGCTTGTGCGAAGCATCACACAGAGGACATGGGAATCTGAGAAAGACTAATACAACGCACCCGGTCAGAGCCCACTGGAGAGACTCCCTCACAGTC
The DNA here is from genome assembly GCF_004785775.1 of Grammomys surdaster. Lineage (NCBI taxonomy): Eukaryota > Metazoa > Chordata > Mammalia > Rodentia > Muridae > Grammomys > Grammomys surdaster. The sequence continues at coordinate 265,503 of NW_021620828.1, forward strand.
CAGAGTCCCGGGGGCTCCCCATGTCTTTGTACTGGGGTATCCAAGTTAGACAAATCGGGGCTTACAGATACTTCCTCCTCTTCTGCAAGTATGTAAGCCACAGGTCCCTTAGGCTGGCTCAGATGTGAGCCGTCTAAGCTTTTCTATCACGAGATTACAATTTGCTAGACCTGTGAGCCATGGGTCACAGCCTTGGGCTGTGGGACTTTGGAGCAGAAAATAAAGAACATTCTTGTTTCCCACAGTATAGTAGATGCTCCTGCTAGGTCCATACATGAATCTCTCACTAAAGTTCCATCGTTCTCCTAAGTCCCCCACATCATACTTACATTTCTTGATGTGCTGTTCTATCTCGAGCAAAACAGGTGAGAACATGACAAAAAGGAAAAATACGTGGAGTATGACAAACACCACATAGAGCCAAGGGACACCATTTGGGAACATATTGACCCCTTGTTCAATCTCTGCCATTTGGACAGGAGGGAAGACATAGAATTCTCTGCCTTCGCTTCTTTACCTCCTAGGTGACCACAGCTATGACATCATAGCTTCAGAGACAATGGGTGTGATGAGGATCTGATTGGGGATTGGCCAAGCTTCATCCTATCTATGACAAAGGATAGTTCCCTCCTACCACAGATTCTTCTCCTAATATTTTTGTGTGTCCATATGGTGTGTACATGTGTATGCATGTGTGGAGGTATGATCACACTGTATGCACATATGAGGCCAGAAATTGACATCAGACGTCTTCCTCTATTGTTCTACACATTTTTTTTTAAGACAGGATCAATGAAAGTTGCCATTATCAGCTAGACTGATGCACACACACACACATGCACACTGAGATTACAGACCTGCACCTCTCACACAGCTTTTACATGGAGGCGGAGATCCTTACTCAGGTCCTTATGTTTGCACAGAGCTTTTCCAACATGAGATCCCTCCTCAACCCCTACCATGGTTTTCTTTAGGTGACCTAAAATAAGTAGGCTGGTGAGACCAATCAAGTGCATAGCTTACTGTATATTCAGGAAGTGTGTCTCATTACATTGGAACATCTATATTCGTAAGGGAGAGCTAACACATTGCTTAGATCTCTCAATCCTAGCATTAGTCTTAGATTAACATTTAAATTTGAGAGTCAAACCAAGAAAGTGTGTGTGTGTGTGTGTGTGTGTAAATTTTGTGTTCTTTTCTAGAATCCCTGTCATTCCTTGTCTTGGTGTATACCAGAAATGGGTGTCCTATCAGAGCATAGGACTATCTCCCCTATCACATGGGTCAATGGGGACAAAATATTTCATTTTCCAAGATGCTGCTGGTGTCTCCCTTCTGAGCTCAACAGAATTATCATGCCATGGATGCTTTCAACATCCCTACCACATGCTTTCTGGTCCATGGCAGCATTCCCAAAAGAAAGTAGGGTGAAAGTAAAAGAGACTGAGCTGTAAACCCACCCATGGGTAAAGCCCATGGGTAATTGATGAAGAATGAAGAATTCCCTAGCTCCCTATTCTAGAGGCTGGGAAGTCCAAGACTAAGGGCCATCTCTGCTGAGGGCATTTTAGATATGCCATTCTACTGCAGAAGAGACGAAATGGGTGCATGCAAAAGATGTGAGCTGGCTGACTTTACAACAACCTACTCTCAGAATGCCTAACACATTCTTGCCTCAGTGGTATTAGCTTGGCTCTTTGTAAGGCTCAGTTCTTGTGTTGTGAGGGAAATAGGCTTCCAAACCATTGCCTTTGGATTGGCACATTGGAACCATGACACTCAGTGTGGTAAGAATTCTGAAATTTTGGTTTCTTTTTTAAAAAAAAAAAAACACAAAAAAAATATTTTAAGAGTGCAGTTTTCATTTTAATCCCAGTGTGAAATATGAGGCTACTTCAGAGTGTCCACAGCAGCTGACTATGATTTCCCTCATGTTCTATCTGGGACATGATTTTGCTAACTGCAGATAGTTTCTGTGAGTGTGTGACATTTGGAATTCTAAAGAGTTTTTAGAAGGTATATAAAAAATGCTGGGGCATGAAGAGGCTTTGTTGGTTGGATGTTGGTTGGTTCCTTGTTGGGGGATGGTTGGTTGGTTGGTTGTTGGTTGGTTGGTTGGTTGGTTGGTTGTTGGTTGGTTG
>NW_021620828.1:267653-281229 GCF_004785775.1 Grammomys surdaster
GTTGGTTGGTTGGTTGTTGGTTGGTTGGTTGGTTGGTTGGTTGGTTGGTTGGTTGTTGGTTGGTTGGTTGTTGGTTGGTTGTTGGTTGGTTGGTTGGTTGGTTGGTTGTTGGTTGCTGTTGGTCACAGTTTGTTAAGTAGTCATTCGCAAAGAAGACACAAGAAGAAGAAATTAGATATACTGACAGTGAAGATCAAATTTGCCCCAAAGAACTTGATGCCCCTAACCATCAGGAAGCAGTCTGCTGATGACATCACCCTCCTTTCAGACCCCTGATTTTGTTCAGGGAGCTCTTTCCTTTCCTCTCTATCCTTTTTTCTCTCTTTACAAGTGTTAGGTGATTGAAGGGGTAAAAGAAAAGGGATAAAGATGGGTAGAAGAAAGCAGAATCTACAAAGTAGTAAAAGACAAGATACAACTCAATAATGGGACTTCCTTTGAATTAATATTGCTACATTCCTAATCCATTACACAATCCCAGATAACATTTTCCCCAAATTTTAGATTAGCCCAGGCTCCCCTTTCAGAAGAGTTTCTTACAATGGAAATTGTCTCAACTCACTTTTCCCAAAGACTATCAATCCACTGACAGAGAGTAACTGCCCCAATTCGATTCCCCAAGTGTGCAGTGTTCCCAATTCTTGTTTAATCACAATAGGTATCCAGTGGATACCCACGACAAGATGATACTGTATCTCTATATTCTTTACCTGCTTCCAAATCCTGCTACATTATAGAGTATTACACAGCAAATCTCTTCCTGCCAGAAGGACTTTATGTTTTCTCTCAAGGTGGCCTAACTCCTTACTCAAAACAAAGATATCACTGTCCAAGAACCTAGAATATACCTAGTGCTCGATTGGACAAGATATACAAGATCTATATTATTGCCCTGTATAAACCTCACACACAACTGGGGAAACAAATCCCAGACATAAAAGGCAAGAGGCATCATGTGTTGCAACATCCAGAGAATTATACGTTGGACACAGGATGCTTAGTCACTGAAAGGACTCTTGAGCATTGTGGTGCCCTCTTCACTTCAGGGGTGAGTGTGCACTGAAGTGTCTGTATATGTGCCTTGGTTTCATTTTGAACTCTGAGAAAAACAATATTAGGAAACTCCTTCTGGTCCCTAGAATGTTTAGATTCAACTGAAGTTTCTGAGGGACTGTAACATGGAAAGTGGTACACCAGAAGCCATCTTGAACAAAATCACCACCCAATATGATTATTTTTCTTGCTAGATCTGCCCATCTCCTTTAAGAAATAAAAGAAAAAGCTTTGGCCAAAAATGGTGGCAAATGAGAATAAACTTATTTTGAAAACCTAGCTTTCAGTGAACAAAGTTTAGGCATGAGAAAGGGACAGGATAAAGCAGGAGAGAACTAAAACAGACAGCAGAAACATTCTCTGACTAGTGAAAATTAGACATCAGCTATTTAAAACAAGCTTTTAAAATAACAATTATTGACTCTCCTACTCTATTGAGGTGGCAGGAAACTGCACAGAATGTTCTTAGGTCTCAATAATGAGGAAAATACACAATAGTTGCAACAGCATACATTTTGGTGACTTGGATGCTTCCAAGCCACCAAATTCCATCCAGATAACCCACTCAAAACCAGCTCATAAGATGGAGTCCTGATGAACTGCTACAGATAAAGCTTGTGCTTCCTTGTTATTTGGAAGTGCTGAGTTCCATGAACACAGGGGCTCACTCACAGCCCCATGGGCCTATGCTGGGAGCTAAACAGAAAGCCTGGGACCAGCACAGAAGAGTGCACCAAGATCTATAGCCTTTAGAACGTCAGCGATACTTCTACCTCTATCATTTCTTCTTGATTTCCTGGTAAGCCTATATTCCAACTCAATGATTTGTTTTTAATTATGTCTATGTCACTTTAAAATTTTTTATTGCTTAACTTCTCAGCCTAGTAATGTTTTAACTTCTGTGAAGAGTCATGGACACAGCCGGTAGCGGGAATGGTGGCCTCAGCCTTCTGCGGCTGTGGAACAAGCCGTAGAAGAAACTGGAAAATAATTGCCTTTCGGAACTTGCCTCAAATGCAGTTTGGATTTCTCCAGTGGAAATTCTTCCCAATCCCTGATCCCTGCCTCACCCACTGCCATCCAGTCTCCAACTCAACCTATATGTCAGTCCACTAAAAAAAAAAAAAAAAGAAAAGAAAGAAAGAAAGAAAGAAAGAAAGAAAGAAAGAAAGAAAGAAAGAAGAAAAAAATATGTTCATGCTGACAGGGCTCATTTGTTACTTATTTATTCCTGTTGTCATGACTAATTGCCAGAGTTCACTTTGAGACTAAGCATTCTTCTGTGTTCTTGCAGAAAGAGGGAGTTGTGGCATAGAAAACAAATGTCCCTACTTTATGTAGATATATTTTGAAAACAGTGAAAAGCAGTTGTCATTTTGGACCCAAACTTCATTAGATATCATCAACAAACATGTTGACTTCAAATCCAAAAATTAAGTGTCCCTTTATTTCTGTGACGGATCAATGGTGACCATTCTAGACGGAGAGATTCTGCACACACTGCAGATCTTCCAAAGTGATCTAAGAGATGCCCCGCACACCATAACTTTATACCAAGTGGAGATCAGCGAGGGCCTTTTTGTTACTGTTTACCAAATATCACTGAAGGTTTGGGACATTTTTCTATGCATCAATAAATCCATTTTTTATTTTTTTGTACATATAATATTAAATTTGTATCCACAGTGGCTTGCAGCTGGAAGAAAACTGTTACTATGTGGAAATTTAAAACACAACACTTGCTTTGCATCTAAGGAAGAACTATGTACGGGCTTTATGTATCAGAAGCAAGAAATTGATGTTCTCTGTGCTTCAGTGGTTTGGCACATGCCCAGATATTAGAATTGGGTTTATGTTCCTACATTCTCACTAGACAAGGTTCCTATTTGCAATTACAACCCAATATGAAATGATTTTGTAGCAAATTTCTGTAAGGGTTCTGTGCTGAAATTTGGGCCTTGCTCTTTGAACCAAAACACAGGGTTGGTCAAGACTTCTAATAGGCAGAACACACAGATCCTGTCTAGGTAGGATCAGCTATGTCCAAGCTGAGTCAAACCAGCAAGGATGAGAACTGGGGAAGCTGAGGTGGCCCAACAGAGACTTCAGGAAAGCATAAAATGCCTCTAGTTCCCTGGCCGTGAAGAAAACATACAATTTCAAGAGGACAAAGTTCTACTTCGCCTCTGTGGGAGGGAGCACTTCACTACCTCTGAGGGAGGGAGCACTTTTTACTGCCTTTGTTGGGGGAGCACTTCACTGGCTTCCTCTCCCATCATCACTCTATTCCTGTGACACTGTAGAAGAATTGATTGTAGAAGACAAAAATGAAAACCTTTCAACAAATAACAAAAGAAAGTTAGGATGGGCAAGTAGAAACCCACAGGACAAGAAGGAAGAGGCACAAAGAGAACTTCCTCCTGTGGAAGGGCTGGGAGAGAGCGGTGGTATCTAGTGCACTTTGGTAAATGTTCTGCTACTTACACCTTTCCCCAGACTCTAATCCTTTTTACCTTCCCTTTACCACCAAACAGGAATAAACTGTTGAACAGATGACACAAGCTCTTAGGGGTGATTCTGAAGAAGAAAATGGTAAAATATTCACATGCTACATGAAATGGAATAGAGAGATTGTAGAAAGCATTGTGGGATAGACAAAAAAAGACCGAGAATCTAACAAAAACACACAGAAGTATTGCTTGGGAGGTACTCCAGACATACCCAAGAGCCATGAGGACTTTTTTTTTTTTTTAGTTGATGTCAGTAAGAAATTTACTTATTTTTAAAAAATTCAATTGCTGGCATTGTCCAGAAAATTTTAACAGATTTGTAATTGTTATAAAGTTAACCTGTTGAAATGTGTTCACTGAAACATTTTGCTTGCTTTATATCTTGCATTTATATTAAAAATTCACACACAAATGAACGTGGAGAAACTGCCAATACCTGATTCTGTCCCCTATGTTTCCACTCGCAATCGTATACTTAGGTACCTTTGACCCCATGGAAAAATATCTAACATTCAGAACTACTGATAACAGGAAGAAGAGGAAAGAAAAAATTGGGGGGGAATGAAATGTTTCCCCTTATAGTGGACTCTTAAGCACCCTCTCCGTGTATGTGGCGTGCTAGCTGGATATCTTTTGGCATAATTGTTACACGTTTGGTATGGATAGCACACAGGTTGGTATCTTCAAAAAAGGCCAACCAGATAGGCCTCTCTTGCCTCCTGCAAAGCACCAATAGCTGCACTCTGGAAGCGCAGATCTGTTTTGAAGTCCTGAGCAATTTCTCGCACCAGATGCTGAAAGGGGAGCTTGCGAATCAGAAGTTCAGTGGACTTCAGGTAGCCCCTGATTTCACGGAGTGCCACAGTACCAGGCCTGTAACGATGAGGTTTCTTCACCCCTCCAGTAGAGGGCGCACTCTTGCGAGCAACTTTTGTAGCCAGTTGTTTCCCAGTTGTTTTACCACAGTGGATTCGCAGGTAGTTTACTTTGTATGAGCCATGGTATGGGCACCTTCTTACTTACCCCCCTTCTCCTTCGGCTGGAGCCTGGGAAGCGAGAGGCGGCGATGGCATTAAAGAGCCGCGGTTGCGCAGCGAAGGCTGCCAACACCCTGATTTGGTTTTTTGGTGTTTGTTGTTTTCATATATAGTATCTAGATTCTTTTTAGTTTCTATGGGTTGTTTTTTATTTTTATTTTTTATTGGATATTTTATTTATTTACATTTCAGATGCCATCCCCTTTCCCCATTTCCCCTCGGGGGCGGGATGGGATAGGAGGTTTCTAGGGAGCCATGAGGACTTATACAGAAAGAATACGCAGACACTGATTCAACCACTCTGCTTCTTGTTATTGTAAGGACTGGAGAATTAGCCATGCTGTCTATAGAAGTTACATCTACACCTACACGATGCCCAAACTCTAACAACTTCTCCAGGGAGTTCAGAGCATCAGCAAGGCTGACCTTGTTCTGTGCAATGTAGGATCCCACTGACTACACCACACACAGAAAAATGGCCACCTCGTTTCCTTCCTCTCCCACTGATGGACACATTGGGGTAGAATATATGTGGAGATACAAATAGAGACTTTTTTTACTTACCCATTGCCATTTGTCTGTCCTTTATTCTGCACCTAGAAAAGTTCTGGGGTCCTAACTTGACAATCAGGTACTGAAGTGGGACACAGCAGCGGATAAAGGACAAAGGCTGGTGATCTCTGGCCTTTACCTCTCTCTTGCTGTTCTGGGACCAGAACCTGATGGCTTCTGGCTATTTACTCTTTGACTCAAGGGCCTCTTCTTGAACCAGAGAGAAAGGGGAAGAGAGAGAGAGAGAGAGAGAGAGGGAGGGAGGAGAGAGAGAGAGAGAAGAGCGACACAGACAGAGAGAGAGAGAGAAGGAGAAGAGCGACACAGACAGAGAGAGACACAGACAGAGAGAGACAGAGAGACTGGATGAATCAGACAAGAGCTATACTGACCTTTAGCCTTTAGTTTTGCTTTTGACTTTTTTTTTAACAGTGTTTTAGACAAAGTCTTCTAGGTAGAAAAAAATTACTTCACAGATAAAATGTTACACACAAAAAAGGGTATTACAGGAAGATGTCAATAGTAAGTTCAAAGCAGTGTTTCATTCTATAATCTCATAATAAGTTCAAGGCAACAATTTCACACGGCCTTGCTGTATCACAGTGCACACCTCTGCCCTCATCCTTGGACCTGACCTAGAATGAGTGTTTCCTTGATCATAAATCTGTCCCAAGCTGATTTCTATCCTTAGTGCAATTTATGAAAGCTCATTGTGTTCCTTATTATATAGCTTTTGCTTACTATTCTACAAGAAGGGGGCACATTCTATTCTAGATTCTAACTTCATTACATCTTTCTTGCAAAACAACAAAAACCATCTCCTTAAACTTTCTCCCTAAAATTATTTGAATAAAATCAGGGATTCTATAGTCATTAATTCATCTAAACAGCATTAATTCATAAAAGTTCATCTTCATGTTGATCTGCAGGAAATTCGCCCAATAGGGTGGGCTAATGCCCAGGAGTCATTAAGCTATGTAATAGTGACAGGAAAGACATATCAGCTGCAAGAACCAATCCTGGGATGATGTCTCTGGGGACCTTACATCTCAGAGGGCACCTATCACAGCCATACAAAATGGTGGGTCATCTTCAGAGAACTCAGTTGCTTGCCATAGGTTTTCCTAGATGGTGTCTGTCAGAAAAGCACTTAATTTCTGCAGACAAGTGATTCCAAGATGGTAGAGAATAGCAAGGGTGAAAAGGTAATCATTTGTGGCTATTTTCCAAGATGTTGTCATGAGCAACAATTGTCTAAGGTAATGTGCTAAGAAGGCTCCCCCACCTTCATCATGGCTATAACATTTGGGGGGTGTGGGCTGGTCTTGCACAAGCTATATCTTATGCCAACCAAATTTATTAAGAAATGCAACATCTTATATACACAGTTTTCAAGGGAAAAGTCAGTAGAGACCTAACATACAATGGGATGAAGTCAGCAGGAAGTTAATCCAGCCATGTTGCACAAAGGGAACACAAGTTATTTTAAGTGGCCCACAGACTGAGCACATAGCAATCTTGAGACATAACCATAGCCCCCTAGAGTAGTAGGAATTCTCAGAATGAAGTCACAGCTCCCCCCAAGGTCCTGGCCTCAGGCTATAACTGGCCTTCCCATGCAATTTTCTGGATTTAGACAAGGAACTCTGTTCCTTCTCCATACACTGTAACCTCAGAGAAAGCCTTGAATCAGCATGGCCCTCAAGCAGCCATGTGTATGTAGCCTGTCCTACTGATGGCCGTTGACTGAGCATTCTGGTGTCAGTGACTGGATGTCAGTGTTTGCTTCTGTTAGGAAAGAGATTTCTAGCTGGCTTCGTCTATATGTAAATTTTCCGAAAAATACCTTTAACATTATTAAATATTGAAAACTCTGTGTTTCATTAAAATAATTAAAGGCATTTTGGGGCATACACATTAGCATTTTAAAGTGCACACTGGTATTACTCTTTTGGCATTAATTTTAACAAATGTTTCAAATGTATCAAAGTGCAATTATTACACACCATAATAATCTGGAACTTAGAAACATTTTCTAATAAATTTTTCCATAATGGGTAACGTTTATTATTTTTTTCTCTTTCAGTCATATACTTCTCTTCAGCAAACTTTTATCCTATGATAAATACTGACAGAATGCTATTTTGACATCTTTTAGTGATAGTGTTAACTTCTTGAAGAACATTGTGAGTGTGTATGTATACACACACGCGCACAAACACACACACACATACATACATATACATACTAAAACCAATCTCTTTAAAAATTTATTTCCAAAGTTTTAAGTTTTTCTTTTTCTATTGGATATTTTATTTATTTACATTTTAAATGTTATCCCTTTTCCCAGTTTCCCCTCTGGAAACCCCCTATCCCATTCCCCCTGCCCCTGCTTCTGTGAGGGTGCTCTCCCACACACCCACCCAATCCTGCCTCCTCACCCCGGCATTCCCCTACACTGGGGCATCGAGCCTTCACAGGACCAAGGGCCTCTCCTCCCATTGATGTCTGACAAGGCCATCCTCTGCTACATATGCGGCTGGAGCCATGGGTTGCTCCATGTGTATTCTTTGGTTGGTGGTTTAGTCCCTGGGAGCTCTGAGGGATCTGGTTGGTTGATATTGAGCATACATATTCTACACCTCTGTAGACTAACCTAGCAGTAGGCTGTTATCCATTTGAAACACTGCTCTTGCTCACCAAAGGAAGAGAAGATCCGATCTTCTCTTATATCCAGAGGAAGTAAGAACAAGTGACTCAAATTGTTTTTTCAACTAAAATCCACATGCTTTCATTGCATTTCTAAAACATTGCTGGAAGGCTGGAAGGATGTCACCCAGTAGTAGAGCCGTTACATGGTATGCATGAGACCTTGAGTTTAACCATCAGAACAGCAAAAGTACATTAATTTATCAACAAAATGAAATAAAATTCACTGTGCTTGAGAAGTGTGAGACGAGCTTCGCTGAGAGCAAGAGGTACGTGTTTATTATCAGTGAAGACACTTGATACGCTGTACCCCAGTTAATCAACCATTAAAACGCTTAATTACGCTTAGAAGGAAACTGAAACCTAACAATCCCCCCACCACCAAAATTTAAAAATTAGGAACTTGAAACCATTCTGCTTTCAACCAGCTTCTCTATCTCCCTAGTCCAAGAATGTGTCTGAGTTTTTATACTTCAGGTATTTTTTACTTTACTTAGTACTTTTCCCAGGAAGTTGTCATACCTAAATGTGCCTCCTGTCACCTTATTCCAGAGCCACTGAGAGAAAGGGTAAAATTATGAGAGAAACAATGTTGTAGTCATCGTAGAACATCTCCAGGCTGCTCGATTCTCTTCACTGTGAGGTTGGGAGAACATCGGCTCTGGTGCTGGACCTGGTATCTTTCCCACTTAGGACACAGAAGTACACACATGTCAAGGAGCTACTTGGCCCACTCTGTATAATCAGCCTGTACTAAAGTCATTAGATGGTCACAAAGATTTCTCAATTACAGACACTAGTGAGAAGGACACCAATGGTTATTATGGGATAGTTTATGCAAAATGAGGACACAATGCAGCATCAGCACAGGTGGTCACCAGTGTGGTGTCCTCTGAAGCCCTCGCCTGGACCGTAATACAGATGGTATCAGTATAGACACACTGGTCTCTTCAGTGATATCCTAGAGTCTCTGAGCTCACAAACCAGACTTTCATCCTTCTCTTCCTCACTCCCGGATCTCTCCATCAGTTCTTCCTCTGGGCAATATGAAAAACAAACAGAAAAAGAACATTTAGGGTCTCGTTATTATTATAACCAAAGACAATAGAAGCCCGCTAGGGGCGTCAGAACCACAGGCAAGCTGCAGAGAGGAGAGTCGTGGGAAGACGGTCTCAGATCATCGGTGGTAACTAAGAAACTAGGAGCTGTCTCTCAGTCTGCCCACACAAACAGACATGGAATCAGAGGACACAACTGGAAATACTTTGCTTTTCCATGGCAAAATCTCAGGAAACTGCTGACAGAAGTGTGCATCTGTCGCCATCCAGCCTATGAGGACACCTAACAGAACACAACTCCCAAACAACCCACAGAGAGAACCCTGGTTTTCGCTAGAAGTCCTTGAATGGATGCATGTTAAGATGCGGGCTTTAAATACGTGCACAAAGTTCACCGGCTGACGGCTTTCCCGGATGCAGCAGCGTGTAGCAGAGAAACAAATGCGTCGTGACTGCTCTGATTCTATCAGGGAATTAATATATGTATGGATTCTTAGCGATCTTGGAAGAGGGGATGGATTATAAATGTAACTTAAGGATGCCTAGAAAGAGGGCTACGTGCGTGTGCTGCCAGTTGGGTCCCACTGTCATGACAGTAGCCCTTGGAATGTCCTCCACCTTATCTAATTTACAGACATGACACACAGGAAGAATTGCAGGCCCTGGAGACCCTTCATTTCAGCAAAGTGTCATCTTCTCTAAGACGACGACCACGGTGGGAAATGCATAGATGTTGTGGGCTTTTCCGTGGAAATCTAAATTGGGCCATTCTGCATCTAAATGACTTGGTTTCATACCTTGAGAAACTTGTGTCGCCAGTTTTCAGTTAATTTCGTGTGTATACAGGTAATTTGGCTATATCAGCCCTGTGGTGTCTTTAAGTACTACCAATCCCAGATTGTGTAACTGAAGGCATTCATGGTCATTGTTAGACATTTTCAGCTTCAATACTTCAGTGTATTATCTCCTTTAAATAAAGTATTTGACCGATTCTATCTTTCAAAAAAATCTTTTCATTGTCTGCTATCCTTTAGTATTACATTGGTTTGAGAAATACTGTCACATTACCTAAATACAAATACTTATCAGCAATGGGTATGGACCACAAGGCTGGCACAGAGGACAAAAAGTAGGTCGCCCTTAAATAATCACCTCCCCAGAGCCACACCACCCCACTTCTTGGACTTAAAGTGTAGCTGCATTCCCTTCAGTGCCTCGTGCGAATGCAGCCATGCCTGTCTCAAGAGCCATCTCCCCACACTTCCTCATACATATCCAGACCAACTTCACCACCCCCTGCTCCATGAACCGTCATGCCTCAGTCACTGAGCCATCAAACAAGAAGCATTTTAAGGACAGACATGGGCATAGAAGTTCACATATGTGAGTGTTGGATAAGGCTCAGAGTGGAAACTGGGCCTTGACATGTTTTCTTCCAGCAGAGAGGACTTGAGGTCCCTTGAGGGTCGTACAAATGTCTTGATATCTTCAGAACACGGATGAGCCTCTGAGGTGGGATTTGGGATGCCATGTGCAGATACTGTGCACACACTAAGGATCTCCCTCACGTGATGCAGGAGAGAGAGAAACACACTAAGGAAACTTCTCCTGACTCTAATTATTTCTCCTCCCTGTCTCATGGCCATCATGGTCATCCTCACTTGTAACCACATGGAGATAGTCACATGTGGCCATAACTAAAACAAAGGCCGAATGAGAAAAATCACATCCTAAAATGCCTTAACATAGACTCTCTAGTCTGCCCGCTGACCATCGGATCCCCACTCCCTTCATGCCTCTGGACAACCCTAGAGTTCCTACCCCAGCCATAGCCTCTTTCCTGACCTCATATTCGACTTTTAGAACTTCAGGAAAATATTCTTTTGCCATGACACCACGTTTCTTGACACTACTAATCTAAAGTCACTAAAGACACTAAAGTCACTGAGTTTGAGAATTTGGAGAACAAACGTCATTGTCCAGAAAATTTGGGAAAGGCGGAGCGCAGATCCGATCTCCCATGGCAACCGTTCTTCCCACCCAATGCCTACAGCTCTCCGAATCCCAGGATGCTGCTGTTCTCTACCTTGGAACAATCTCCTCTTTCTGCACTGATGAATCGCCAGGATAATGAGAAAAAGGAAAACGCAATGTCCCGTGATGAAACCGAGGACGCTGGCCACAAAAATGATCCCCGGATTGGGATCTGAGTGGGTCGCTGAAGAGAACATGCCGTGAGTATGAGAAGGGTGTGGGCTACCTTGCCCCCTGCAGATGCTGGAAGCTTACCTCAGATAGTGAAGTCACTGCTTTAAGCACAATAGGAGATTGTGAGAGACAGGCAGGAGCTAATTAGCCTCTGCCCTAGGGGACCTCAGTCCATCCCATGCTAGCCCAGAGGTTAATCCAGAGTGTGCTTGTTGTGTTAGTTGTTGTCCTTGCTGTGAGAAAACACTATGACACTTTGGCTAATATTGTTCGTACTGGCAGGAGAGGCATGGCTGCAGGCAGCCAGAGCCTGAAACAGAGAGAACATCTCCAGCTGTGTGGAGAAAGCAGGGAGGGAACGGCAAGTGGGGTGAGGCTATAAGTGCCACCCCCGACACCGAGTTCTTTGCCTCGGTTTACCTCTGGTGATATGCTAGGGGTTGCTCGGTATCATGCCCTTAAAAGGCACCTGTATACCCTCTTTGTCTCTTTCGAAACCTTTCTTTTCATTTCCGCGTGGGAGCTGAAATTTGTAAGAATATGTTGATGATTGAGGGTCTCGGATCCAAAAGGCAACCACCTCACGGAAGCCCTTCCGTCATCCATCTGCTACCTGCACTGGGCAGGAGGGTGAATGGGATCACATGGCAAGCACACACCCTTCTGCCGGTTCACAAGAACCGCGATTACATCTGGTTTCTCTGTGTTCCTCTTCATTCATTTGAATTACTGAGTTACCATTCATTCATGTATTTGCTGGATTCTGTAGTACTCTGTATCCTGTTACGTACTATTTTTTTTTCCTCTTGCATTTAAATTTTATGCAGATTTTTTTTCATCTTGTCTGCTAATTCATACTCATTCATCTGTTGTTCTCTGAATTCTTGACTGTTCAATTCCTTTTATAGACTATGAGTAGCACTTGTTGAGCTGTTTTACAATTTTCCATTAAAAATTAAGCTTCGGGTCTGGAAAGATGACTCTGTAGTTACGAGCACTTGTGGCTCTTGCAGAGGACCTGGGTTCACGTTCCAGTACCCACACAGTGGCTCACAACCATCTGTAAGTCTAGTTACAGACACACAGGCAAAACACTCATACATAAAATTTTTTAAATAGAATAAAAATTTAAAAGCTTAACTTATGAACTTAAATTACATTGGATACTGTTTTGTGGCTCACGGTTTAGAGGAACACAGTCTATCACGGTGAGGAAGATGTCACAGAAGAATCGGCTTGGTCTGTAGTGCCAACCAAAAAGCTGAGATGGGAAATGATCATACTAAGTCAGCCTTCTACCTTCTCACTTTGTATTGTCTCATGAAAATAGTACTGCATTCAGAATGAATCCACACAGCTCAATTACAGCTCTCTGAAAACGCTGTCACCCTAACTATGAGTTGCTGCAGATCCAAGGCTCCTCGTAACAACTCTACTGGGAATTTAAAAAAAAATGAGCTTAATTCACTTATATAATTTATGATGCTTCCAGGATTTATGTGTTCATAAAAATGTATGGATGACTGAATGTGTGCCTTGTTTTTGTACCTTCTGTCAGTGTGTGTATATTTCTACTCTAGCTATCTGAGAAGGCTGAGTCTGTCTTGGGGATGAGAGCATTGGCCTGGGAGGGGTCAGTCCTGCACTACCGTCATGGTAAGACCAATCGTCAGGGTGAAGAGGGTGCCAGGGATCTGGTTGGTGGAGACACTGGGGCTAAAGATTGTAGCTCTGTAAGTGAGAATTACTCATTGGCAACTCAAAGATGAAACTGTATTGGGCTTAATAGTGTGCCCCAGAAACTCCTTGTCATATGGAACTACAGATTGTGGCCTCATTTGGAAATAGCATCTTAATAGATGTAAAAGGTGAGGTCATAATGGGTAAGGGTGGATCATCATCTAATGAATCACAGTCTTACAAAGGGAGGAGACTCTGACCCAGACAGGAACACTGTGTGAAGACAAATTCTGCACAACATACACACCGTGTAAAGGTGGTGCCAGAAACAAGATAATGCCTCCACAAGCCAGAACTAGCCCAGAATTGCTGCACTGCACCGGAAGCTGGAAGTATCCTTCTCTAGACATTAAGAGGGAATGAAGCTTAATGACACCTCGGTTCTGGACTGTGTGGGGGCGTGTGTGTGTGTGTGTGTGGTATATGTGTGGTGTTTGTGTGTGGTGTGTGTGTTTTTTGTGTGCGTGTGTGAGAGAGAGTGTTGTGTATATGTGTGTGTGTGCATGTGTGTGTGATGTGAGGGGTGTGTGTGTGTGGTATGTGTGTGTGCTGTTTGTGTGTGTGTGTGCGCATGTGTGTGTGTGTACATGTGTGTGTGGTGTGTGTGTGTATGTGGTGTGGGGGGTGCTGTGTGTGTGGTGTGTGTGGTGTTTTGTGTGTGTGTGTATGTATGTGCATGTGTATGTGCATATGTAGGGGATGTGGTGTG
>NW_021620828.1:281329-314863 GCF_004785775.1 Grammomys surdaster
GTGTGTGTGTATGTATGTGTGGTGTTTTGCGTGTGTGTGTGTGTGTGTGTGCATGTGCGGGGGTGTGGTATGTGAGGGGTGTGGTGTTTGTGTGTGTGTGTGTGCATGTGGGGAGGTGTGGTGTGTGGGGGGTGTGGTGTTTGTGTGTGTGTGTGCATGTGTGTGTGGTGTGGGGGGATGTGTGTGTGTGTGTGGTGTGTGTGCGTGTGCGTGTCTCGTATGCTTGGTACATGTTTGTAAGTTTATAACTGCTGCTGTTTTGTGCACACATGTGGAAACCAGAGCAAGATGCCAATGCTCTACCATTCTCTGTCTTATTGCCTTCAGACAGGTTCTAGCACTTAACTGGAAGCTCACTACTTGAGCCAGGCTGTCTAGCCAGCAAACTTTCAGAATCTATCTGTCCTTGCCTCCCAATGCTAGGGTCACAGGCATGAGGAGCCATGTTAGCTCATTATACACCACACACACACACACACACACACCACACACATGCACACACACACCACACACCATACACACACACAAATACCACACACACATGCACACACATGCCACACACACACACACACATACACACACACACACATGCACACACACACATGCACACACACACACATGCCCTCACACAGTCCAGAACCGAGGTGTCATTAACACCTAGGAGCTAGAAATCTGGTCTTCTTCACGTTTGCAAAGCAAACACTCTTATCCACTGAGCCATCTCCTCAGCCCTTCTTAGCCTTCTTAACTGTAAGAGAAAACACTTCTCTGGTGATTTGTTTTGGCAAGCCTAATGGAGGAGAGAAGTGCAAAGATGTCCCCTCAAAAATGCCCATGTGAAGCAAACATAGTTTGATACTGGGTGAAGGGGGAGCCTGACCTGCTGGGTGTGGCCAAAAATACCTAGGTTGAACAACTTAAGAAAAGTTTGTCTGGCTCACGGACTCGGGGCTTCCACTCACAGCTAGCGATCTCACTGTGTTTATACTGCAATGAGGCATAAAGAAGCTGGCAGTGGGACAGGGCTCAGGAGAGCTGCCTGTCTCACGGTTACCAAGGAAACACAGAGAGAGAAGGGGCCAGGGACCAATTCAGTCTTCCAAGGCCCAGTGACCTATTCCCTTCAAGGAGGCTAGCAGCCTCTCACAATCTCCCATTGTGCCTGCAGCTGTGACTTCATCGTCCTGAATACCCACAGGTATCATCAGTGGAGACAGGATCCTTGTCATTTCCATATTCAAAATATGTTCCTTTCAGCAGTCCATTCAAACCCTGGGCCTGGGATCTTCTTTGTGGCAAGTATCCTTGGTTTCAGCCTGGGACCTTGCTTCCTCCTTTTTCTCCTTCTCCTGATGATTCATCATTGCAGAAAGAAACCAAAATGCCAAGGTAGCTCTAGAAAACACCAGGATCCTGGAATGCCAAAAGCTGTGGGCAGTGGGGGGGGGAAGGCGTTCAGGAAACTGAATCTGCACCGTGTCCACACTGCATTTTCTAGATGATGTCACTTGTTCCCCAAACTCCCAGACTCTGAGACTTTGGGTTAGAAGTATCAAGGAAACATGGTGTCATTTACGACAGACAGCAGTAAGGTCAGTGGGGTCACAGAGTCAAGATATAAAGTAGATGAAGATGGAACTTAGGCTAAGACTGAGCCAGAAATCTGGGGATACCCATGGACCACTAAAGTGGAGACCATTTGGTTCTCTGAGAGATTCAGGGGAGGAGCTATGTAAAGATGCGTCAGAATATTCTTCGCTCAACCTTCCTCAGTCATGAGCACATGTCAATGTCACCCATGGTGGCCAGGAGACAAGCATGAGAAAGAGCAGGGAACAGATGGAGGCCACGCCCTCCTCGGCAGGACCTGTAATCAGCACCTAGGGAGGTCTCATGACTCCTGAGTCCCACTTCGAAACCTTGGCTATTTCCACACTCCAAACATGCCAGCTCTTTATGAGACCCGGGAGATGCTGCATCTTTATAAGAGGAAAAATGTCAAGGCTGAGATTGTCCTCTGGCTCTTTTCTCTTCTGCACTGTTCATGTCCATCTGTAAGAAAGCTCCTTTCCTGCCAGATGGCCAAGCAGTGTGATGACAAAGAGTACTGGGAGTCCTCCTGTGCAGAGCAGAAAATAATCTTGGGAACACACGTGAGAGAAGGCCATAGCTTTGTACAGAAGAGAAACAAACCAAGAGAATGGGGCTTTGAGAAACTGTGGTCTTAGTCACCTGAGAGAGGTCTGGCCTTGGGGGACCGTTCTGAAAGAAATAGAATGATAGGTTGTCTATTTTATACTCTAGCTTTCCACTCTGACCCTTGTGTGACACCCTTGGGACCCCTGTCCACAACTGTTCTAACAGTTTAGATACGTGTTCAGGCTTAAATATTGGGACAGTAATTCTCAAACTTAAAAAAAATTGTTGAAAAACTAAAAGGTAGCAAATAATGTGAAAATATTCTTTCTCTGAAACATTAGCATCCATTGAGTATTTTGTTTGGAGTAGGTGATGTAACACAATCTTGAACTTGGTACATTTAACAATTAACCCAGAATGCTTTCAGGTACAGGCTCTGGGGTTGTATCTGAAGGGATGGTAGAGTTTACATAGCCCCATAAAGTAGAAAATACAGAATTTTCTCAAGGTTTTGGAAATGACCCTGTCCTGAATCCTAGGAACAAGTCTACCCCATCTCCTTGCTTCACACCTTGGGCCCTTGTCTCCTTTTAGTGGACAGAAGACCAATGGCCTAGAGTACATTTACAAAAATGAAGGGGGGGTTGTACATTACAGAAATGAGGAACTGAGCCTACAGTTCTTTTTTTTTTGTTTTTATGGTTTTTTTGTTTTTTTGTTTTGTTTTGTTTTTCGAGACAGGGTTTCTCTGTGTAGCCCTGGCTATCCTGGAACTCACTCTGTAGACCAGGCTGGCCTCGAACTCAGAAATCCGCCTGCCTCTGCCTCCCAAGTGCTGGGATCAAGGCGTGCACCACCACTGCCGGACGAGCCTACAGTTCTTACAGAGCTTCCTGCCTAGGGAGCGGATGATCTGGGTATGCCCACGGTTGCTCTCAAGGGAATGGGACTTAGTGGCTAGATAGCCCCTGCTCCTGGCTCACTGCTCTGCAATGACTGTATCAAAAATCTGAATTGTGTTTGAACAAGAGGCTCTCTTTTTTAATTTTTCTTGGGCTTTTATATCCAAAAAAAAAAACAAAAAAAAAAGGTAAATGTAAGGTCTGTCTCCAGCAGTGGATTATTCTTTATCACTTATTCAGATTACTTGGAAGACAGTGTTTGAGGTATTCAGTGTCAATCCTTCCTTTTGAAGGCAAAATCTGATGAGGTTCATCACTTCCTGTTTCAAGCACAATGGCTTTCCCAGTCTTCTGGGTGATTTGGGAGAGGATGTGAAAACATTGGAGTTTGAGGTTCTCAGTTACAACAGTCACATGGATTATGGGGAAAAAAAAGTATTCAGGCCTAATTCAGGATGAAAGAAAAACAAAAGAGGGGCTGGAGAGATGGCTCAGTGGTTAAGAGCACTGATTGCTCTTCCAGAGGTCCTGAGTTCCATTCCCAGCAACCACATGGTGGCTCACAACCATCTGCAATGAGATCTGACGCCCTCTTCTGGTGTGTCTAAAGAGAGCAATAGTGTATTCATATACATAAAATAAATAAATAAATCTTTAAAAAGAGAAAAAAGAAAAAAACAAAATGAGAAATGCAGTTTAAAAACATCACCAGTATCAATCTGCTCAGAGTTTGTTACTCTATAGTTATATCTCAGGAGTGCTCTGAGAAGCATGGGGGCTCATGAAGCAGGCTTTGGAGTGAAGGAGCCACTCCATAGTTCTTAAGATCCAATGCAGGCCTAGTTACGTACTTTACAGCCATCCCCAATCAAAGGAGAAATGTGGGATCCCTTGTTCCTAATTTATTACCATTCTCAAGGTGGATCTGGAATATTTCTGTAACACGGGGTCCCTTTAAGCATAATTTGTGTTTCTTGTTTAAATGTAAGTTTAATGTTATGTAGACACTGGCCTAGCTACCTAGGCAGGCTTCCCTTTACCTTGCCCACAGTTCTCATGGTTTCCTGAGACTATCTGGCAGCTTGGTCTTATTAAATAGAATGAGGCTCTAAATTTGCTGTTTCTGGTTGTTTTTCATGCTACTCAGAAGAAGAAGAGCTGGGAAATGAGAAGCTCCTGCAGGAGGAAGAAGAGCCCTGTATTCAGGTTTCTGAATTCAGAGACTCTAAGATCTCAATGGAGGAGGAGTCCATGTCCCTGTACTGAAGCAAGCTATAGTATGGTCCAGGCTAGAGGCTCAGAGACTGCCATAGTGGTACCCAGGATAGGACCATGACACATTGCGTTCCCTTTTTATACATAAGTTCTCCAATAATAAACACTTTGGTCCTACTCGACAGATCTCTGTCATTGAAACTCTTCGTGACTTCACTGATATGACTTCATATGACAGCACTGGTAATACAGCCACCGGACTCACCTTTACCCTCGCTTCTCTCCGGTGAAACCCTGGTGAGTGGCTTGTGCTGAGAGAGAGAGAAATGTTGGGTCCAGATGAGTTCAAAGTGAAGTCGGTCAAACATGCCCAAAATGTGCTGGGCTCTTATATGGAAATAGATGAAGATGTGCTAGTACCCCGTTTATAAAAATCAAATTAATCCAAAAAGTTGGAAAAACTTCTGCGAGACATAATAGAAATAGGAAGACGGAGAAATCAGCTGGAAAGCATACTCATGTATCCTGCAGGGATCTGACCTCGAGACCTCAGGTTTACACCACCAGCTCCTTGCTGATGACCTCTATCCCCCACCCCGGCATTCTCTTTACTGTTTGTAACCGCTTTGGGGCGTGTCCAAAGTAGTGATTGGCGTGCGTTCTCAGGAACCATTTTTTAAGCCTCACTACACACTATGGCCCTCCGTCTTCAGTCCACTCCACTTTGTCTAAGACGTAGACAGTTCACTGCTTCTCCCTTCCCCCAAAGTATTAAACATTACAGCTATCCTATGCGGTCCGCGCTTACTGATGTTGGCGTTAAGGGGGAAGTGAGGCGGGATACAGGCTGGGGAAGGAGGTAAACAACCGCAAACCTTAAGACCCCACTGTCCCCGCCCCTCCTCCACCAGACAAGTTGTTTGTGCCCCTTCTCAGCTCGCCCTGCAGCCACCACTTGGAGCACAATCTCTACATAACAGCCTTTCCTCATCTTTTTGCTTTTTACACGGTTTGAAAGAATGACTGACTTTCCTGTCAAGAATACTCAGAGGTGATCGGAAGTAAGGCAGTGAAGCCCTTCCTCCTACAGAGGCAAAGTAGAAATTTGTCCTACTCTCGATCTTATGCTTTGTCCACAGGTTAAAAGTCAGATAAAAAGTTTTGTACCTTCTCCAGTCACTGACTAGCCAATATTTCTCCTTGGTTCTCAAATCTGAGGTATCTCATTCTCAAGCTGACCTCGCTAAAAAACAGGGTCTCTGCATTCTGCCTGTTGGAGTCGGAGCCTGGACTTGGCTCCAGAATACACAGCGGAGCTTCCAGCAGAACAACGGGCAGAGTTTTCGCAAATAAAGAGTTTTGCAGTTCAGAACAGGACCCTGTCCACAGCCAGTTTACTAATAGAATATAATTCAAACTCTAGTAATTAGGCATCGCCAGGCCTGGTACAACGCAGTAGTGTCAGGGCTAATGGCCACACGGGCAGCGTCTTTTCCTGAACGCAAAGGCAACTGCTGTCATCCCTTTGGGTGTAGCCAGCATTTCCTTCCTCTCACAAACCACAGCAGTTAAAGTGAAAACAGGCTGTACCAAGAGGCAGGAAAGCACGCTGCATCATCTCTAGTGTCTGATAAACACACTGGAGAGGAGGCCTTGTGATCTCCACTTGTCAGGGAGGGTATGCTGTGCAATCTTAGATTTCTCTCAAAAATTTAGTTTCTACAGAATTTCCTAAACCAATAGGCTCTCCACTGGCCTGACCAGAGGTGAAGGGGCACTGGAGGTAGGAAATTTCAACTGTGTGTATTAATAATGATACTTTGTGTAACAATTCAGAAATGACTACAACTGGTCATGGTGGCTTACACCTTTGATCCCAGTGTGTGGGGGTGAGGGGAGCAGAGGCAGGCAGATCTCTGTGAGTTCCAAACCAACCTGGTCTACAGAGTAAGTTTCAGACCAGCCCATGCTACATAATGAGACCCTGTCTCAAAAAGCAAATAAACAAAAAATGGCTTCATGTATTATAATCTCAGAATATGCCTTTCTAACAGGGGTAGTTGGCTTTCAAAGCCCCAGTTCCCCCCCCCCCATACCCACCAAAACTGTACACTCTCCAGAGCCAAAATCAACTTTGAAGAAATAGGAGCACCCAGGAGACTGACTGCACCCCTGGGAGCCCATTCCTGAGGGTGACTGGAACCTCGGAGGACCTCAGCGGATGGCAGGAAGTAGGGCAGGGAGTGGTGAAGGGCTTTGGCCTGGCAAGAGGCTGCAGAGAGAAAAAGCAAAGGGGTGGACAGGGCCCAAGCTCTTTATCTGCCCAATTCATCCCATCATCTGGGCTGTAGCTACAAAATGGGTGCCAGCAATCTAGGCTGCTTGCTCTGTCCCTACATGTGGCAAGGAAGTACAAACACTACTCAAGGGTCACGGTGAACATTTTTAAAGTTGGGCGGATACCATTGAAGAACAAGTGGTTTGGAATATCAGTTTACCAGGAAGGTGAAGGGAATAAAATAAATAAACAAACAAACAAACAAACATCACAGAAGAGCTGAAGGGCATCCAGGAGCTGAGCACACCTTGGGAGACCAGCCAACAAAGGATGCCAGATAGTGGTGCTTAGCTGACTTCTTTTTTCCATTTTATTCTGTCAAGGACTCCAGCCTAAGGAGTGGTTCTGCTCACATTCAGGGTGACTTAAACCTCTCTATAGACACCTCCACAGACACACCCAGAATTGTGTCTCCTAGCTGAGTCTAAACCCAGTCAGGCTGACGACAAAGTTCATGTAGCCTTAGAGCTATCAAGTTTTTGATCTTTCAGGGGAAAAAAAAAAACAGCTTTCAAAAAACCCAGCTGTTTCCTTTTCCGTACAACTTTTCTAGCCTCTAGTCCTCTGTGCTATTATTTCTGTCTCTGTGGTAATGGGCTCCTTAATTCCTACTTACCTAAAACCTGAAATAACACTGTTGTTCTGAGTTTGGTTTTCAAGGTTCTTAATGTACACGTGAGGAGTCAGCCCTCTCAGCCCTGCTCTGATCGGATCCTACAAGCTTTGATGCACTGTGGCTGATTGCACTAATCTCTGTCGTTCCTAATTTAACATCTAATTTATTAGGCCCCGTGGTTTCTGAGTGTGCTGTTTAATTTCTACAACTCGGACCTCTGCTTCTGATTCCTAACTGTGTCTATCTCATTGTAGTTGAAAATAGTTTCCCCGCTTGTACACAGGGGCTACACACAAAGACCCTCGCAAATGCCTAAAACTGTGGACGGCACTGAACTCCGCAGAAACCGCATTTCTTTTCAAAGCTGCCGGGCTCTGAAATGTGCCTGTGGTTGATCCACACAGCTATATTGCTTTTCTCTGTGTGCGGTCAGAAGACTTTGCTTGGCACCAGGGCTGGTTCCGAGGTTCAGGATGACTTCTTCCACCTAGTCTAGCTGTAGAAAAATGGGCCTTTGTTTGTATCTGGGAAGCAAGACTCAGCCTTGTCTGCTTCCACTCCTATCTCAGAAGCAATGAACATTGCCTGTGCCCAGAGATGAAGGTCCAGTGTTCCATGGCTGGTGACTTGGAAGATGGACAAGATCCAAATGCATACAGTCACAAGACATTTGAGTAATCCTAACCCACACAGGGGAAACCCACACAAAAACCAGCCCCTGTGTGGACATTCTAATGAAATCCTACAGATCCGGGATGACTTGCCAGTTACACCCAGGGGACTTCACACCTATTCACACTCTCATCTTCATGGGCCTCTTCTGGGCGCTCATCAGAGACATTGAGGGTAGTGCGGAAAACCACACAGAGTCCTTTGTGCCACAGGAATGAGGAAGGGAACAGAAACTGCTCAGGGAGACTCACAGAGCCCTGTCTTCTCCTAAGCTTTGTATAAGAAGAAAAGGCTGTGAGATGGAGGGACAAGGTTCACAAAATCCCTGTAGACAAATATTCTTAGCAATATATTATTTTGTACAATGGAATACTACCCAGAAATGGAAAGAATAACTCTTGATACATACAAGAATCTACATAGACCGCAAGATTATCATAAGACCAAATAAAAGTCTACTCTGAAAGGCTGCACATGCTGCAGCTCCATTCACATCACATTCCTGAGACAGCAAGGGGCGGGGAGTGAGTTTTCAGTTGCGGGTGATGGAGTGGAGTGGGAGAATGGATGAGGATACAGAGTACTGTGTCTTCCATGGTGCTTATTCCTAAGTCTAGATTCGGGTTGTTGGCTAAAAGAATCTCAATGGGAGATTGAACAAGCCCACAGTGATGTGTGTGCATTTGTGTGCAAGCATGCAAGGACAAAGGCTGCTTAAAAGGAAGTGAACATGGTATTAGGTCTGTGGCTTAGCTAACAGTGACAGGCCAGTGCTAACTCCCTAACTCGGGTTATGTCACAGCTGTAGTCAGTGAAGCTCTGCAGGAGAAACCACATACAGTGATTAAGCTGTCTTGGTACCATTTTTTTGACTACCCCATGAGCCTATAATTAAAATTACAAGTTCTCTTACAAGTCACAGACTGTGAGACCTGGAATAACTCAAGAGCTATTCCATCAATAAGACTGATGCTCTAAAGACGAATATAGATTAGCAGACACCATCCCCCACCCATCCCCGAAAGAGCTAATAACACAATGATGTTATGGGAAACTCATCTTCACTAAAGCCAGGGAGTGAACTCAGAAAGACCATGCACTGCACAGGAGCTTAGACCAGAGCATCACTCAATATCAGACATTAAAGGGATACAAATAGGGAAAAATCAAATCACTCCTATTTACAGATGATATGTCATACACAAGAAACTCCAGAATAATTCACCAGAAAACTTCTAGAAACAACCAACAAAATTAACTTAGAAAAATCCTTTCCAGACACCAACAGCAACCTGAGAAAGATGAAGTTGAACATACTCCGTTCATAATCTCAGAAAACAGAAATTAACCATGCACTATGCCAGTTACATACCTGAGCCTGTGTTCTTTTTTTTAAATAATTTATTTTTCTCAAATTGTAGTTCATTCACACAGTGGTTATAAACACAGAAAGGAAGGATGTGGGGAAGGGTATGACACTAGAGTGTGGGTGTTCAGGGGGAATACAGATATCTTTCAGAACCAGGTATCGGCTGGGTGAAGGTTCAGGGGACAAGTCACTATGACTCTGCCTATGACTCACTCGTCCTTAACTAAGTTGATATTGTCTGCCAAGGCTACCTATTTACAAGGTCTATGACTACTCAGGCTTGTAAATTTCCACAAAAGCTGCCTGTTTACATTAGCTTATAGCCATCTGTTTCGATGTTTTTCCACTGAAACCCAAGACTTGGTGTTAATATACATGTATGACAGGCCTATTGCTGATTTTAGGCCTATGGCTGATTTTAGGCCTTCAGTGTGTAAGCAGGGCTGCCCCTGGCATCTCCTTCCTTCTCTAAGTATAGAAGGGCTGTGGCGAGTCTAATCTTGCGAAGGCGGGGATAGAGGCCTGACCTCCAGTAATTGAAGGGAACCTTGTAATGGCTCTGGTCCCCCTGTCGTTGTCCAGTGAGGCATGAGGGCCATACCCGTCCCGATGTCTTTTTCCTGGAGAGGGGATAGAGCCTGTGTTCTTAACCAGACTTGCATACCGGAGGAGTCTCGGGAGACAAAGCAGAAAGCGGACTGGATTAAGTCTCTTAGTGGCGCCTTAGGTCCTCTGGCGCCATCTGCTGTTGATCTAGGGTTGGCCGCACCGATCAGGGCCCCGGTACTGATGTCTTTTCCTTCCTCTTATTGTAACATACCTGTTTCCTACTCTCCTGGTGAATAATTCTCAAAGAAAATGAGATTACTCTATTTAAACTAAAATGTGATTCGAATTGGCTAATTAAGGTGATGAGCGAGAAATGGACAATAATAATAATTATGATTGACGACGATGATGATGACGATCGATTGGTGATGGTGGCGAGGAGGAGGAGACTACCACAGACAAATGTGCTACTCTGGCTCCCAGGACAGAGAGCGTTGATGTTCAATTCCCTTTGAGTTCTAGAGGTCGACTGACACCATGCTTACTTCTGACACACTTCAAATAATTTAGGACTACACGCATCATCAAAAAGTATACAGGTGTTACGATGCATCCTTGTGGTCCCAGCACTCAGGGGAGTTCAGACCGGAGGCTTATCTGTTAAAAAAAAAAAAAAAAAAAAACTAGTCTGGGATGCCTAGTGAGCCTCAAAAAAATGCAAGCACGTAAAGGAATAATGCTGGTAGTTTATGTTGCCTGCTAGAAGTTTCCAGGTGTTAGTAGCAAAAAAGTTTCAACCATCTGTAATGGGATCTGATGCCCTCTTGTGGTGTATCTGAAAACAGCGACAGTGTAGTCACATACATAAAATAAATAAATCTTCAAAATAAAGGTCCATGGGTGGGTGGGTGGGAGAACACCCTCATAGAATCAGGAGAATGAGGGATGGGATAGGGGAGTTTCAGGAGGGGACTCCTAGAAAGGGGATAGCATTTGAAATGTAAATAAAGAAAATATCCAATAAAAGGAAACGATTTAAAAAAAATACCCTGCAAGTTAGATCCAACAAAGGAACTCTAAACTGCTTCACAGGAGAAAAAAAGAACAACCCCCCCCCCACAAAAAAAAACAGTAAGCATAAAAATATGTGACTGGAAATTCAAACAAACACATCCAAGAAATAGATTCTGCTGAGTCTGCCAGTCCTCCAATTTTAAATAAATGACCTCCCAAGGGAAAATAATTCCGACATCACAGTAGATTAGTGACTAACAGTAGAGCTATGCTCATGAGGAAAAGCCTACAATTCTTTTAGAAAGTGAGAAAAGTTGATGTCCATGCTGCAAAGCAGGTGTATTCCCTCTGTAGGACATGAAAGCTCATGTCCCTGAGTTCACTTCCCTGGGGAAGCAGTGAACTGATGACTGGAAATTTCCTAACTTCCATATGTGCCTCATAGCATCCATACAGCTGCATTGTCACACACACACACACACACACACACACACACACACACACACACACTAACAAACAGAGTAATTCTAAATCTATTTATATAATGTTGATTTATTTTAAATTATTGTTGCCTACATGTATGCATATATACCACATGCATGCCTAGTGCCTATGAAGGTCAGAAGAGGGCATCAGATCCTGTGGAACTGGAATTAGAAGTGGAATTAGAGGTGGAATTAGAGAGGTAAAACTAAACCAGGGTTTTCTGCAAGAACAGTAAGCACTCTGTTTTATATTGTTTTGTTTTTGCTTTTGAGACAAGGTCTCACTACACTGTCTTGACTAGCTTGGCAACTATATAGGCCAAATGTGCCTTGAACTCACAAAAATACCTCCCTAGTGCTAAGATTAAAGGCATACAGCACCATGTCCAGCCTGGTAAGTACTCAACCACGGAGCCATCTCTCCAGCCCCTAGAGAAAATTTTTAAGTAATAAAATGAAAATTTTACTTTGATCAATAAAAGACAGTATTACAGTAGAAGTAATACTGGGCCTTAAGAAGATTTGTGGTCCTGGCTCTTTCTCATTTTTCAGTCTATGATCATGATGCTGTAGAGAACAAGGCTACCCCAGCAGCAGCCAGCCACACTCCTGAGACCATCTAACAATCGCCTGCTAGCAGCCACACAGTTGTTGCCAGAATCATGACAGTAGATGTCAATCCACCATTGTTAGAGTAGGTGTCAATCTGACATTGTTTTAAACCAATAAGTATCAGGATATGTTGTACAGCAAGAAAAAAAGCTTATATGTTCTCAAGGAAATTTAAATTTCAGACCAAACTCTGAGTTTCCTAGTCCTTCTAGAACAAAGCTCCTAGTATGGAAAATGAAAGTGATATCTTAAGTGTTACCACTCCAATTTGCCCAAATAGACCAGCTATAACATCCTAAGAACTCACAGCACTAAATCATAAAATGATTCTTTACTGCTAAGAAGAGAGAAGTCCAAGTGAGACACTGAGTTACTTTAAAGCATAAATTTTTTGGTTTATTCAACAACTGGGAACCAGTGGACTCATGACCTATCACTCACCAAACCCCCAGATACCCAAATCCCACTCCCTTTCTGGCCTGTGCCTTATGCTGGGGCAGATCACCAGCTTGTCTGGTCCACTGAAGACTCCACAGTCTGAAGGCCTCATAGTAAGTCTGCTACAGTCAGGGCCACAGGACTCCCAGGAGACCAGCAGCAACCCAGAGACACAGGAGACAGGCTCCAAACAGAGACACCCAGAAACACAGGAGGCAGGCTCCAAACAGAGACACCCAGAGACACAGGAGGCAGGCTCCAAACAGAGACACACAGAGCAGCTAACACCAGAGAGAAACAGATGCTGAAAGGCGTTTACAAGACTGTAAGCAACAGGAGCCAATATACTTTGGCATCCAGTTCTCCTACCACACCAAATCCTGGATACACCGACACACCTGAAAATCAGGAAGCTGACCTAAAACCCTGTCTCATTAAGATAATAGAGTTCTTTAAGGAGGATATAAATAACTCACTGAAAGAAATACAGGAAAATGCAGGTAAACAGGTAGAAGCCCTTAAAGAAACAAATGCCTTAAAGAAATACAACACACACACACACACAATCAAACAGGTGAAGGAATTGAACAAAGTATTTCAAGACCAAAAAATGGAAGTAGAAACAATAAAGAAAACACAAATGGAGGCAACACTGGAGATGGAAAACCTAGGAAAGAGGTCAGGAATTACAGATATAAGCATCACCAACAGAATACAAGAGATAGAAGAGAGAATCTCGGGGGTAGAAGATACCTTAGAAGATACTGACACACTCTCAAAGGAAATTCAAAACATAAAAAACTCCTAATCTAAAAAAAATCCAGGAAATCCAGGACACAATGAAAAGACCAAATCTAAGAATAATAGGAATAGAGGAGAGCAAAGATTCCCAGCTCAAAGGACCTGAAAATGTCTTCAACAAAGTCATAGAAGAAAACTTCCCCAACCTAAAACAAGAGATGGCTATAAATGTACAAGAAGCCTATAGAACACCAAATAGATTGGACCAGAGAAGAAAATCCTCTCATCTCATAATAATCAAAACACTAAATGTACAGAACAAAGAAAGAATATTTAAAAACTGCAAGGTAAAAAAGCCAAGTAACATATAAAGGCAGACCTATCAGAATTATACCAGACTTCTCAACAGAGACTCTAAAAGCCAGAAGAGCCTGGACAGAGGTCATGCAGACCCTGAGATAACATAAATGCCAGCCTAGGCAAAAACCAAACAATATCTATTTACCAATCCAACCATACAGAGGATTCTAGAAGAAAAACTCCAACACAAGGAGGGTACCTACACCAAAGAAAAAAAACGAGATATTAATCATCTCACAACAAAACCAAAAGGAGAGAATCATATGCACATAATGTCACCTACAACAACAAACATAACAGGAAATAATAATGACCTGTTTTTAATATCTCTCAATATCAATGGACTCAATTCCCCAATAAACAGACATAAGCTAACAGACTGGATACGCAAACAGGATCCAGCATTATGCTGCATTCAAAAAACACACCTCAATAACAAAGGCAGACTCTACTTCAGATTAAAAGGCCGAAAAAAAGTCTTCCAAGCAAGTGGTCCCAAGAAACAAGTTGGAATTGTCATCCTAAAATCCCATAAAATATAGACTTTCAACCAAAAGTTATCAAATGAGATGGGGAAGGACTCTTCATATTCATCAAAGGAAAAATCCAACAAGAGAAAGTCTCAGTTCTGAACATCTATGCCCAAATGCAAGGGTACATACATTCATTAAAGAAACTTTACTAAAGCTCAAAACACACAATGAACCCCACATAATAATATTGGGAGACTTCAACATCCCACTCTCACTAATGGACAGCTCGTTGAAATAGAAACTAAACAGAGACACAGTAAAACTAATAATGATTATGAACCAAATGAATTTAACAGATATCTGTAAAACATTTCATCCTAAAACAAAAGAATATACCTTCTTCTCAGCACTTCATGGTACCTTCTCAAAAATTGACCATATAATGGGTCACAAAACAAGCCTCAAATGAACAATACAAGAAGATTGAAATAATCCCATGCATCCTATCAGATCACCAAGGCCTAAGGCTGGTCTTTAATAACAACAAAAACAATAGAAAAACCACATACCCATGGAAACTGAACAACTCTCTACTTGACAATAACTTAGTCAGGAAAGAAGTAAAGAAAGAAGTTAAAGACTTCCTGGAATTCAATGAAAAATGATGACACATCATACCCAAACTTATGGGACACAAGGAAAGCAATGCTAAAAGAAAAATTTATAGCCCTGAGTGCCCTGGTAAAGAAATTGGAGAGATCTTACACTAGCAACTTAACAGCACACATGAGAGCTCTAGAATCAAAAGAAGCAAGCACACCCAAGATGAGTAGAAGGCAGGAAATAGTCACACTCAGGGCCAAAGTCAAACAAATAGAAACAAAGGGAATGACACAAAGAATCAACAAAACCAAAAGCTGATTCTTTGAGAAAATCAACAAGATAGATAAACCCTTAGCTGAATTAACTAAAGGGCCCAGAGACAGTATCCAAACTAACAAAATCAGAAAGAAAAAAGAGACATAACAAGAGAAACTGAGGAAATTAAAAAAAAAATCATCAGATCCTACTACAAAACCCTATACTCAACAAAACTGGAAAATCTAAAGGAAATGGATGATTTTCTAGACAGATACCAGGTATCAAAGTTAAATAAAGAACAGGTAAACTATCTGAACAGGCCCATATCCCCTAAGGAAATAGAAAAAGTCACTAAAAGCCTTCCAACCAAAACAAAGCAGATGGCTTTAGTGCAGAATTCTACCAGACCTTCAAAGAGCTAATTATCAATATTCCTCAAACTATTCCATAAAATAGAAACAGAAGGAACACTACCTAATTCATTCTATTAACTCTGATACTAAACCACACAAGGACCCAACAAAGAAAAAGAACTCAGATAAATTTTACTTATGAATATTGATGCAAAAATACTCAATAAAATTCTCACAAACCAAATCCAAGAACACATCAAAATGATCATTCACCATGATCAAGTTGGCTTCATTCCAGGGATGCAATGTGGGTTCAATATACAAAAATCCATTAATGTAATCCACTAAATAAACAAACTCAAACTAAAAAACCACATGATCATCTCATTAGATGCTGAAAAAGCATTTGACAAAGTACAACACCCCTTCATGTTAAAAAGTACTGGAGAGTTCAGGAATTCAAGGCCCATAACTAAACATAATAAAAGCAATATACAGCAAAACAGCAGCCAATATCAAAACAAATTGAGAGAAGCTTGAAGCAATCCTCCTAAAATCAGGGACAAGACAAGGATACTCCCTCTCCCCATATCTATTCAATATGGTACTCGAAGTGCTAGCCAGAGCAGTAAGACAACAAATGGAGATCAAGGGGATACAAACTGGCAAAGAAGAAGTCAAGGTATCACTATTTGCAGATGATATGTTAGTATACATAAGCAACCCCAAAAGTTCTACAACTTCAGCAAAGTGGCTGGATATAAAATTAACTCAAATAAATCAGTAGCCTTCCTTTATACAAATGATAAACAGACTGAGAAAGAAATTAGAAAAATGACACCCTTCACAACAGCCACAAATAATATAAAATATCTTGGGGTAACCAAACAAGTCGAAGATCTGTATGACATTAACTTCAAGTCTCTCAAGAAAGAAATCGAAGAAGACCTCAGAAAATGGAGAGATCTCCCATGCTCGTGGATTGGTAGAATTAACATAATAAAGATGGCTATCTTACCAGAAGCAATCTGCAGGCTCAGCACAGTCCCCATCAAAGTTCTGACACAGCTCTTCAGAGACATGGAAAGAGCAATTCTCAAATTCATCTGGAAGGGTAGAAAACCCAGAATAGCAAAACGATTCTTGACACTAAAAGAGCTTCTGGGGGAGTTACCATCCCTGACCTCAAGCTGTACTACAAGAGCAACAGCAGTGGGAGCTGCATGGTATGGATACAGAGACAGACAGGTTGATCAGTGGAATGGAGTTGAAGACCCAGAAACAAAACCACACACTTGCAGACACTTGATCTTTGACAAAGAAGACAAAAATAGACAGTATCTTCAGTGGGTAGTGCTGGTCTAGCTGGCAGCCTGTATGTACAGAAATGAAAATAGATCCATATTTGTCACCTTGCTCAAGGCTTTGGTCCAGGTGGATCATTGGCAGGAGGGATTGGGGATTTCCTAGGCAGAACTCCAATGGCTCAGGGTCTAAGATCAAGAATTGATAAATGGGACCTCATGAAACTGAAAAGCTTCTGTACAGCTAAGTCAACAGGACAAATTGGAAACCTACAGATTAGAAAAAATGTCTTCACTAACCGCACATCCAATAGAGGGATAATATCCAAATATATATAATAAAGAACTCAAGAAGTTAACCATCAAAACACAAAACCCAATTTTAAAAAAAAATGGGGTATAGAACTGAATGAAGATTTCACAACAGAGGAATCTTGAATGGCTGAGAAGCACTTGAGGAAATGTTCAAAGTCCTTAGTGATCAGGAAAATGTAGATTGAGGTGACCCTGGGATTCCACCTTATACCAATCAGAATGGCTGGGATCAAAAACTCAGTTGACAGCACATGTTGGCAAGGATGTGGAGAAAGAGGAACACTCCTCCATTGCTGGTGGGATTGCAAACTGGTAAAATCACTCTGGAAATCAATCTGGAGGTTCCTCAGAAAACTGGAGGTGGATCTACCTAAAGATCCAGCTGTGCCACTCTCTAAGGGCAGGGAGGCTCAGAAGATGCCCGACCATACCACAGGGACACATGTTCCACTATGTTTATAGAGGCCTTATTTGTGATAGCTGGAGGCTGAAGACAACCCAGATGTCCCACAACAGAAGAATGGATGCAGAAAACATGGTTCACTTACACAAAGGAATACTACTCAGCTATTAAGAACAAGGATATCATGAATTTTGCAGGCAAATGGATAGAACTAGAAAATATCATCCTGAGTGAGGTGACTAGACCCAAAAGGACACGAATGGTATGTACTCACTAATAAGTGGATATTAGCCAAAAGAAAAAAAGGACAGAATACCCAGGATACAATCCACAGAACTCAAGAAAGTTGACAGGCCAAAGGGCCCAAGTGAGGATGCTTGAATCCCACTTGGGAGGGAGAAGAGAACAATCATGGGGGTGGGAGGCAAAGGGAAGGAGGGACTTGGGTGGAAGAGGAGATGAGGAAGGGGGAACATGATCAAGTATGGGGGGGAGGACAAGACTGAAGCCCTGAGGGCCAGCAGAGGAAATGGAGACAGGCAGTCTCAAGGGGTAGGAGGCGGGAGACCCTCTAGAATGTGCCAGAGACCTGGAAGGTAGAAGACTCTCGGGACTCAAAGGGAGGTGCCTTGGATGGGATACTCTACAGTAGGGAGAGAGAGGGAGCTTGTGGAGTCCACCCCAGTGGAAAGACAGGACATCGAGTGGAGGGATGGGGTTGCCATCCTACAGTCAAGGGCTCTGACCCAGGGTTGTTCCTGTCTGTAAGAACTTCAGGGACAAAGATTGGGGGGAGCCTGAGGGAAGGGAGGCTCAGTGAAGGGCCCAAGTTGGGATCCACCTGAGGGCTGGGGAGGCTCCAGGGCCTGACACTATTACTGATGCTGTGGTGTGCTTGCAGACAGGGGCCTGGCATGGCTGCCCTCAGAGAGAGGCCCAAAGAGCAGCTGAAAGAGTCAGGTGTGGGTGATTACACCCATCCAGTGGGCAGAGGCCGGGGACCCCTGTGGTTGAATTGGGAAGGTGCTGGGGGAGGCTGAGGAGGAGGGAGTCCCCATGGGAAGACCAGCATTCTTGACTAGCCTGGACTTGGGCACTGGGCCACCTGCCAGGCAGCATACACCAGCTGATATGAGGGCCCTCCAACACCCCGCACATGTGCAGCAGGGGACTGCCTTGTCTGGCCTCAGAGGGAAGAGATTTACCTGGCCCTTGGGAGATTTGAGGCCCCAGGGAGTGGGATGGAGGGTGGACCAGAAGGGGGATAATGACTCTACTGTAAAAAAATAATAATAATTAAAGAAGAATTTAAAAAAATCTTTGGTTTAAAGCAAATACTGCACTGACAAGAAATACACACTTAGACATGAGTATATCTAAGTCAATATTTTCATCACAATTAAACATCTTTGGGGTGAGTAGATGGCTCAGTATGTAAAAGTACTTGCAGCACACACCTGATAACCTGAGTTCAGATCCCCAGAGCCCACAGAAAGTGTGACTCAGTGTGAAAGTAGCAGTAATCTCAGCATGCCCTGGGGCCTCCAGAGGGATGGAAACATCTCCAAAAGCTCACAGGGCCAGCAACAGAGACTTGTGTCAAACAAGGCAGAAGGCAATGGCCAACACCCAAGGGTCTCTCTCTTGGTCTCTCTCTCTCTCTCTCTCTCTCTCTCTCTCTCTCTCTCTCTCTCACACACACACACACACACACATTTTCATACTTTTAAAATTAAATATCCTTACATATTAATGAAACACTTTATCTGCTTTAAAAGGTTTTAGACAAGAATAAAGGAAATCTCGCTTTGGTGTCTTTCATGATCTCAGGGTCTCCACTGTATACAAGAAGATAATACAAATACAATGAGCTAATGATAATTAGTCATGAAAAGTCTGAAGAGAAATAATAAACACAAAAGGCTCTAGATCTAAATCCCTTTCAAATACACTGTTACTAATGGAAAGTTATTTATCTTAAAGCCTTTGCCCTCAGATAAGGTAAGTTGTTAGTAACCTTGCCATACATGTGTGTATGTGCCAACAAAATATGTCTAAATAATTAAACTTGAAATTTAAAATTCAAATAACTAATGTCATCCTAAAATGTTTTCCTTGATTTTAATCATTAATACAAATATAAACTACTAATTTACCTAACTTCATAATCTGAGTAAAACTTTAAGAGTCCTTGTCTCTGATGAACTTGGATTACAAACAATAATTTGCTTATTGGTACTCATTTTAAAATTATTTAAAAGCTCAAGATGACTTTAGATTTAATACTAAAATAGTTAGTTGTATCAATTTATCTGAAGATTTATGAAGAAAATAAATTCATACCTGTTGATTTTTTAATGTAACAGCCATGATTGTTACACAAGGAAGCTCTTGCAGAATGAGAGAGCAGCTGCCCCGAGTGCTAATATAAAGGGTTTTTATGAAAAATAAAAATGCAGCAATGGCCGTTTCTGCTTATAAAGGACTACAAGTGCTGTCACGAGCAAGCAAGGGCAGACTCCTCCGGTGTCTGACTTTGTGCTGGAGTTCAAATGAGGGTGATGGATGCAGGATTCAACAAAACAGAAATGCTTTCGTTTCTGTGTGGCATGATGGTCTGTGGTTGTGGAAAATAAAAAAAAAAAAAAAAACAAAAAACAAAAAAACAAACAAATCTCAAAGCAGTTTAATTTGCATGTTTCTCTGTGTGGGGGATGTCAAGCACTTTTCTTTTTTTTTATTATTGGATATTTTTCTTTATTTACATTTCAAATGTTATCCCCTTTCCCGGTTTCCCCTCTGGAAACCTTCTATCTCATCCCCCATCCCCCTGCTTCTATGAGCGTGTTCCTCCACCCACCTACCCACTCCCACCTCCCCGACCTGGCATTCTCCTACACTGGGGCATTGAGCCTTCACAGGACCAAGGGCCTCTCTTCCCATTGACGCCCAAAAAGACCATCT
Source organism: Grammomys surdaster (assembly GCF_004785775.1). NCBI lineage: Eukaryota > Metazoa > Chordata > Mammalia > Rodentia > Muridae > Grammomys > Grammomys surdaster. Next base: position 301,453 of record NW_021620828.1, read on the forward strand.
TGTGCTCCATATGTGAATGGTGCCACGGGTCGCTTTGGTTGGTGGTTAAGTCCCTGGGTGCTCTGGAGGTTCTGGTTGGTTGATATTGTTGTTCTTCCTATAGGTTGAAAACCTCTTCAGCTCCTTCAGTCCTTTGTCTAATTCTTCCATTGGGAACCCTGTGTTCAGTCCAATGGTGGGCTGCGAGCATCTGCCTATTTGTCAGGCTCTGGCAGAGTCTCTCAGGAGACAGCTATATCAGGCTCCTGTCAGCAAGCACTTCTTGGCATCTGCAATAGTGTCTAGGTTTGGTGACTGTATATGTGATAGATCCTGAGGTGGGGTAGTCTCTGGATGGCCTTTCCTTCAGTCTCTACTCCACACTTTGTCTATTTCCTCCTGTGAGTATTTTGTTCCCCCTTCTAAGAAGGACCGAAGCACCCACACTTTGGTTTTCCTTCTTCTTGAGCTTCATGTGGTCTGTGAATTGTATCTTGGGTATTCCAAGCTTTGGGGCTAATATCTACTTATCAGTGAGTGCATACCATGTGTGTTCTTTTGTGACCGGGTTATGTCACTCAGGATATTTTCTGGTTCCATCCATTTGCCTAAGAATTTCATGAAGTTGTTGTTTTTAAGTCGTTGTTTTAGCACTCCCTTGTGTAAATGTACATTTTCTGTATCCATTCCTCTGTTGAAGGACATCTGGGTTCTTTCCAGCTTCTGGCTATTATAACTAAGGCTGGTCACGCACTTTTCAATAGGCTGTGACCATACTTTGAGAGCTGTCCATTCAGTACTTGGGTGTGTTCACTGATTGAATGGCTTGTTTTGGTTTAATTACTATAGTTTCTTACGCTTTGTTTTGTTTTAGTTCAATTTTTTTTTTTTTTTTTTTTTTTTTTTGGTTTTTCGAGACAGGGTTTCCCTGTGTAGTTCTGGCTGTCCTGGAACTCACTCTGTAGACCAGGCTGGCCTTGAACTCAGAAATCCGCCTGTCTCTGCCTCCCAAGTGCTGGGATTAAAGCCATGAGCCACCACCACTTGGCCAGTTGAAATATAATAACATCATTTCACCCTTTTCTCTCTTTACTACATCTTATAACCTCCTCACTGTCAAATCCATGGCCTCTTTTATTGGGAGGTATGTGTGTACGTGCACATAAATACAAAAATACAACTTGCTGGGTCTGTTTAGGATTGTGTGTACACGATTTCGGGACTGACTACTTTGGTACTATATAACCAATTAGGGCCTCATGCCTGAGAAAGACAAATTTTTCTCTTGGTAGTCATTAGTTGCCTGTACTTCTTCATCTAGGAGTGGGAGCCTCTTGAGATTTCCCTTTCCCATGTTAGCATGTGCATTAGTCTAAACCATTCTTTGGGTCTTATTTAGGCTGCCATATTGTTGTGCTGCCACTAGAAGACACCACCTAGAGCAGATGTACTGATCCTCTGGTTTTTACAATCTTTCCACATTTTCTTCCTCCATGTTCCCTGAGCCTTAGGTGCCAGGGTTGTGTTTTAGATTTATCCATTGGGGTTGGCACTTGTGATCAGCTGTTCTCTGTATTGACCAGTTTTCTATAACAGTCTCCATCTGCTGTAAAGAGAAGAGTAAGAGCTACACTTATCTGTGAGTATAAGGATACGTATTCAGAGTGTAGATAGGAATCGTGCTGGTTTGGTAAGCGTGGTCAGAGGTTTTCCTCTCAACTCCATTACCTCACTAGCCCTGGGTAGTTGGTTAAATTTTCAGTAGTAGACATGATTTCCATCCTGTTAAGCAGCAGAGCTTTAGTCCAATTAGACAGCTGTTGGTTATCACCAAGACGTAAGTGCCACTACTGCATCTTAGAGCTGTCCTGTCATAGCAATCATTGTTGTGGTTCAAAGGTGTCACGGGACTGGCCATTGCTTCCCTTCCTCGGTAGCTTATATAACCCTTCTGGTTCTACAAAAACTACTCCTTATAGAAGAGGTATGGGTAAGATCCAGCTTGAATCATCCAAGTTCTATGTCTGAAATTCAACATCTGGGAGGCAACCAAGGGCAACACCAATAGCCTATATTGTTTTAGAACTCTCTTGAATTTCCTAACCAACAACCCAAAAAGGATTCTCATGCCTCATGCTGGGCTTTTGTTAGGTATTTTATATATCTGAGATATTAATCCTCTGATACATAGATGATAAAGGTCATCTCTTATTCTGTAGACTTTCTCTTCAGATGGTTCTCCCCTTTGTTGGGCAGAAATTTTATTAATTACATGTAATTCCATTTGTCAACACTTAGAATTACTTCCTGTGCTATATGCATCATTTGAAGAAAGCTCTTGCTTGTGCCTACATTTTGAAATGCTTTATATGTCCATGTGTGTCTATGTGCTGGTCTGTAAGATTAATTTGCATATATTAGATAGAGGATACCTCCTGTTTTGGTTTCCTTTCTATTGCTGTGATAAAACGCTGACCAAAAACAGCCTGGAGAGGGAAACCAAGGCAGGAAGTGAAGCAGAAGCCAGGAAGAGTGCTGCTTACGTACCAGTCCCAGCTCTGCCTCAGAGAGCTCATTAGGAATTAGCAGGTAGACAAACAGACACAAAAAGGAGAACCAGGCGGAGACCTGGAAGTCTAACTGGCTCCCATGCAGGTCCGCTGGCCACAGCCATACAGAATCCACAATGCACATTTCATTGACACCCCCACCCCAGAACCATGTGGACCTGTACAACCAGGCAAGGTACAACCTCTGATTAAATAATGCCAGTTAGGTCAAGAGCAGAAGTAAATCCATAGCACTGAAGAAGAAAAAAAGGATTCAAGATTACACAACACACACAATTCCCTTTGTAATAGTAACAGGAATGTTCTTAAAAGAGGAAAGGAGAGAGGGAGGAGGGAGAAAAAAGTGAGTCTCAAATCATTAACTGCAGCAAGTTGCTGGCACCCAGTAATCCTGGAGAGAGGGCTAAGAAACCCTACACCAGTGAGAAGTTAGGAGGCAGAAGGGAAACTGTGACCATCAGTCTGCCACTGGCCAGCCTCCCTCCCCACCTCAGCAGCGGAGCCTATCTACGTCAGTCCAGTTTATTCTTCATACAAATATTTTACAATTTTATTTTTAAATCATTTACACATATGCATACAAAGAAAAATAAATTTCAGGATGGAATTTTAGGACCACGGCAGTTTAAAAAAAATTCTGATCATTAGCTACTGATGACAAGGTAAGAGGCTTAGCAGTCCCTTACGGGGGTTTGCGCATCTCCCCACACAGAAAACAGTGGAGAAGTCTCCAGCTGTTCCCTCCGCACCCCTTCATCTTCACCTTGTGGAGGTAATAGAGGGGAAGGGGGTTTTCAATGATACCCCTATAAATGTCTCAAGAAGGCTTACGGTAACACTGAACCCTCCCTTTGTTGGGAATTTGGCAAGAATGCAACTTCTGAACCAGTTTGCTACAAGAGTTTGTTTAGTTCCTACTTCCAAGTCTCCCGAGAAGAAGAGAGGGCTGCAGTACTGACCACAGTGATTGCCCCCCCAAACCCCCAGCACACTGCACAAATGAACCTCCCTCCCTCCTAGGCCATGGCCCCTGCAGTGACAAGCCCTGGCCCTGAGGACAGTCCAGTAGCCACATGAGCATACACGGCTTCAGTGTTCACCCACAGAGGATCCAAGCTCGCTCCCAGGAGTCATGGAGCTGCCAGCACTTGTCCCAAGTCCGGCTCTGTGGAGCCACAACAGCATTTCAGTGAGCGGGCCAACCCCTAACAGCCATCCCAGCCGGCATCACACAGGTGCTCAGGGGAACCTCTTACACACAACTGCCCAAGGAAGCTGGACTGTTACCAATTCCCAGGAAGAGTAGGGCAAGGAGAGACTTACAAATGTGGTAGACCCTATCAGAAATGGCAGCTGATGACAATTCCCCTATGTCATTGGGTCCTACCCAAAAAGCAGCACCAAGAAAGGGCATGATGAACAAAAAGAGATCTGTAGCTGGATATACAGCCCTTGAATTACCAAGGAACAGACAGCTCAACCCTACAATTAAGTAGGACCTAAGACACAGCTATGCACCCCTACTCTGAGGCAGCTCCTGAGAGGTCGTACCGCTTGTGGTCGTCAGCCCACCCCCTTGGTAGGCCCATTTGAGGAGAGGGAGTCACACCCAGAGCGTGGACCCCTCCAAGCAGACACTCACAGGGCAGCCCATCCCACTGTCACTGGGGCAGGCCGAACATAGCTAGGAGGGCAGACAGATCCCGAGCATCGGCTGCCCCATAGGCATCACTCTGGCCTAGCATGGATAATGCCAGCCGCAGGGTACTCCAGATGTTCTCAGACATGGCGCCCCCCTCACCCCGAGGGCCGCGGCTCTTCCTCTGCATGTTCAGGGCCTCCAGAAAGTGTTCCACAGCCTCCCTGTAGGGAAGAGAAAGGAGAGCTGGTGAGCAGAACAACAGTGGGCAGGGCAGAAGGGCAGGGAGCATCAGAACATTAGAAACAAAGGCCGAGAAGACCAGGTTCACCTGCGTACAGCAGGACCCACACTCACCGGTGAGCCCCAAGGTTGATGCAGCTGATGCCTAGATTATAGCGGGACCGGATATACCCGGGCTGTAGTTCAAGGGCTCTGCGGTATGCGGCCACTGCTTCTTCACTCTGGTTCCCATTGGCCAGGGTGGCCCCAAGCTTGTTCCACAGCAAATAGTCCTGGACAGGGACAGGGAGGTCTGAGGACATGAGCTAGACCTGGACCAACTTCTGCCCATTCCTCCGCCTGCTTCACTGCTGTCTGGCTAATGTAGTTACTGGCCCACCCTCTTCCCCTCGGCTGCTCACAGTGTGGTCACTGGGGTAGCCCAAGCAGACTCCCGTGCCCGCATGCTCCTGCTCTCCCCAGCACCGCTGCCTTTCCCCGTCTTCCCAAGGCTTTCATGGCATGCACACTAGATGCAGTCTCCATGTGCAAATGACTCCTCAGTCTTCTTTCCCAAGGCTCACATTGGGGCGGACACTGAGGGCAGCTGTGAAACAGTCCACAGCCTTGTCGTACTCCCCGCTCAGGTTGAAGAGGACCCCCAGGCCACACTGCACATCAGGGTCAATGGATGTAGGGTCCAGACGCACAGCTGCCAGGAAGAGTTCTTTTACTTCAAGAAACAGGGAGCTGAGTAAGGAGAAGAAAAGGCACAGAGGTAGGTAAGTGGGTCTATCTGTATTCCTCGCCTCCAAACAATCTCTTAAGTCAACCATATTCCCAGGATTCAATGGTGTTTCAGTCATCTTTACCCACATCCAGTTTACAGCCTGCTTTGTTCACCACAGTACTGCATGGCAAAAGGCTGAGCCTTCACACTGGTCCTGAGGAACCCATGACACTCTTGGATCTCAGCATACCCCTACTTGCCAAACCACGGTCATGTTCTTACTAGGACTCACATTACAGCCTCCCCCTAGGAATGCCCCACACTCACTCCGACAACAGAGATCCCAAGACACGCCTGCTGGGACCCAGTCCTGCTCCACTCGCCCCTTCTTCACCAGGAGCCACCAGATGAGCGTAGGCTGGTGAGTAGCGCAGCCAGTCCCGCAGTGTCTCACAGGCCTGTCGCTGCAGGGACTCATTGGTGAAGCTTACAGCCAGCGCCATCAGTGCTGTCCGGTTATCTGGCTTTAGCTCCAGACACCTGATGGAACAAAGAAGCAGACTGAGAATCTGTAAATTAACCAGCAGCACTTGGCACCAGGGGTGCACAGCCGAGCTGTGAAGCAGTCATGGAGGCTTACTTCTGCCCTCTCAGCCTAACACAGAGAAGAATCCTCTGGTCTTTGAGTTAATATTAAAGATTCCAATCTGAAATGGGCAAAGTTTCAGCAGCCAAAGAGCAACCAGGCTCCCACAGATAAAACCCAAGCTGACGGCAGAGCAGAATCAAGCCTCTCACACTCTCCTGAGGCACAATGACTTGGAGCAGCCTCCTCACAGGTTCATCTGTGTGCTGGTGGCCAGAGAGAACCAAGGACACAGACCTGGTCCTATTAGGCTAAAGGCTGCCTGCAAAGGCCTACATCTGCCTGCCCTCCCTCACAGTGGCATACTCACCTCCGAAGGGCACTGATAGCCAAGAGCTCTTGCTCGTTCTCAGCCTGGGTGGTGCCCAGGTACTGCCAAGCCTGGAAGGGAGTTGACAATTTCATCACTGAGTTTGCATCCACTCCTCTACTGCCTTCCTCCACTCATCATCCACCCCAGAGGAGACCACAGCCCATCTGCTTGCCTCTTTGAGCCCTCCCACAAAACCAGAAGAAGCCATCAGAACAAGGTCCACTCACCTCCATGTGCTTAGGGTCCTGCTGCACAGCAGCCTCAAAGAGCAGTACAGCATTGGGCAGGTCGCCCTCCTCAAGTCGACGCAGCCCTTCTTCAAAAGGCTGAGGGTGGTCACGCAAGGGATTCTCCTCCTCAAATTGGTAACCCTAGAAGGAAGAAAAGTGAGGGGGAACTCCAAGGAGGAAATCCCGACAGTCAGGGCAGCAGGGCTGGGAGATCAGCAGGCAGGACAGGTGGAGAAGGTGAAGGCATCCTTCCACACAGGTGTAGCAAATTCTCCACATTACAAAGACCGTCCATGACAAAACAAAGCTGAGTGTCAATGCAGCTGCCATCTCCACAGAGCCAAAAGTGGGGTGCGTCTACAAAGAGGCCTCTGTGCTGGGATTACAAAGTCATTTTAGGAAGTCCCCACAAGCCACCTTGCCATATCCTCAGCTTCTCCCCTTGGACAGCACATGCCTCTCAACAGCCCGCTGAGCACAATGAGTGCTCTCCTCAGCATCCTAACTCTAATAATGTGATGATGGACGAAAAGTGAGACTGAGGCAGAAGCACTGCTTCCAGGCAAGGCTTCCCCACCTCAGAGGCTGCAGGAACTGATGGGATCATCAGAAACGCTTAATTTGCCCCAATTACCAAGTTCCTTTGTTTCTTTTGATTTTTAGCCAGGATCTTGCTATGTAGCTAAGACTGGCCTCAAACTCATACCTATCCTTTTCCCTCAACTTCCCTAGTACTGACATTACAGGCATAAGCCACCATATTGGATTCCTTTTAAGTAAAACTTGAACCCCAAAATCTGAAGGCAGATACTGCTCTCTCCTAGCTGGGGAATTCTCAGCTGAAAAAGTTACAATGTCACCTAAAAAGCTTTGCCAACTGGCATCTGACATGAAGCAGGGAGATAACAAGGCAAGACCAAAGTCACTGGTGAGCCTCGTGGCCTTGGACAAATAAAAGATTCCTTTTGGGGAAGTAAACAATTACCACCAAAAAGTAAAAATAAAATCATATGTGGGACATCAGACAGTTTAGTGAACATGGCTTCAAACCTAGCACAGACACGGAGAACTGAGCATTAAACTGCACAGAATAAAGACAACACGACCTGTTTAATTACTACTGTGAAACAAGGGAAAATCAGAAGCGCTGCTTTAAACCACAAGTCGTCAGCAGCAGAGAGTAATTAATACCATGAGTGGGGGTTCAGGGCATTGGAGAGACATAGGACTGGAGATGGAGGAGGGAAGTGTGTCACAAGTAGAGCTGAGAAATATTAAAAATTCAGAAAGCAGCCGGGCAGTGGTGGTGCCCACCTTTGATCTCAGCACTTGGGAGACAGAGGCAGGTGGATTTTTGAGTTCGAGGCTAGCTTGGTCTACAGAGTGAGTTCCAGCACAACCAGAGCTACACAGAGAAACCCTGTCTCTAAAAAAACAAAACATCAGAAGGCAGAAAAGAAGCTTCTCTAGGGGACAGTTTGTTTTCTTAGTGAATGACCAGACAATAAACACTTCACACCTTGCAGGTTCTATTGCAACTACTCAGTTCTACCACAGGAGGACAGGGGCAATGGGCGTGGCTATGTCACCCTTATATTTTATTATGGACACTGAAATTTAGACTTTAATTTTTAGGTATTACAAGTTAAATTGCTCTTTTGATTTCTTTCAGCCACTTTAAAATGCTTAAAACCATTATCAACCTTTGAACCATTTATAAGAAGTGGCAAGTTCATTTATTCACAGGCCACTCCTGCCCTTGATAATCTGAATTCAAGAGAATAAATATTTTTACACTCAACCTTAACTGCTGTCTATCATCAATTTGAGACACTCTGTGAGAAACAGAAAGGGTTATGACATATAATGTAATTTCCTAATGATGTAACTTATGCCTCAAGGCTACTGAAAGCCTAAGAAGCTCACACAGCGTTCACTAATGGTGGCTCGGCTACTTCCTTCAGGCACACTGCAGTGTGCAGTGGTCAACAGAGATGAAGTTTCTTCATGTGTCGTCAGCAGACAATGCAACAGACACTGTCACCGTCCTTCAAAAACGTTCCCTCTAGACAATGTCACCTGTGGTCTGTACGGTCTCATCAATTGCTGCTCAAAGAGGAATTAAATATTATTCCACTATGCAAAGATAAAATATTCGCACCAATGGAAAAGTGATACTCTGAAGGAACTGGTCACTGCCTACATAGTGCGGAGTGAGCTGAGTATATTGCTTCACAGCCTCAATACTCTAACCCAGCCAGCCATCTTGTCTGGCCCACTGCCTTGAGCTATTCTGAAATCTTATAGATCACACTGTAGAAAAAATAATACATCAAACTCTCTCCCATCACAGAAACACTTTGATAATGGTTTACAGTGTCTTTTTAAGCCACAGGTGTATACAGCATCTGAAAACCCTAAAGGTTATCAATTTTTTTAAAAAAAAGGGTAAGAGGAAAGAGGAGATGGCTTAGTGGATAAAGCACTTGCCAGGCAAGCATGCGGACCAAAGGTGAGATCCCAATACCCAAAGTAAAACCCAGGCAGGCATGACAATCCAGTTGGGAAGTGGACCCCAGGGCAGGTTGGTTAGCTAGACTACAGCTGTCAGTGAGCTCTGGGTTCAGTGAGAGAATCTGCCCCAGAAAGGAAAGTGGAAAGGAATTAAGGAAGACACCCATATCAATCTCTGATCTCAGCACACACATGCACACCACAGACAAATGCAAAAATAAACAGCACAAAAGACCCATGACTTTATTTGATAATTAACTCATTAAATTCCATATACTTCAGTACAACTTAGCTTAAGGCCAGACAGAGCTTAACTCTTCACTGCTAGTGACTAATGAAGTAGGGCACATCTGAGAAGCATTAATGCAAGGGCTTCTCAGCCTGGTGCACAATATTTCAAGGTATCAATGACATCAAATAGGATTCATGGATCTAATAACTTAATTACAGTTTTTGCTTTAAAACACAATCTCACTAACCCAACTGAACCTAAGTTAAATCCTCCTGCCTCCCGAGTGATCAGGCTATACATGTGCACCATCATGCCTGGCTTCTTCCTTATATTTCTAAGTTTTTAATTTAAAGGTGTATTTGGCCCAATGAGTCATAAATATGAGAATAGTATGTGCTAGATTAAGCTTCTAACATAAAAAGTTATTCTGCATAGCATGTCATAAACACGGGACTAATAAACACAAAATACTGCCCATAGGAAAATAGTATTTATGTCTCCATTTACCAAATGTATGGAGACGCCAGTTGTAAATTAACAGCTAATGTAGAACAACAAAAGCGCTATTCTACAAGAGGAACTGATACCGAGGCAAAGTACAAGGCCAGGTCTCAAGAAGTTATACACAGTTACACAGTGTACCCACAAGGCCATTCTCAGACAAGCCAGATCTGATGGAATCAACAGTCACATCTTCTCTTGTTCTACGTTTGTCTTGAAGCTCTTGAGCCCTAAGTTCTTTACAGTCTCCTGACCTTCATTCTCCTGTCTCAGCACTGCTCCCTGTGTCTACCTCCTCCTCCCCACCCAGCTTCCCATCTCAGGATCTGCTTCTTCCTCCCCCACCACTGAACCAAGAAGAGTGGTACTCAGTTCCTAGTCTGTCTTCCTGAAAAATCAAGCAATTCTTTCCCTTCCTTCTCATGCTTCAACTCAAAAGCTCAACCATCAGCCACACCCTCAGTGATCCTGAAATCCTCAGCAGATTTACTCAGTGACACTATTGAAGAGTCATAGCATCTAAGTCAAAGGCGCACAGTACAAGCAAATTCCAATCACCTTTCACCACAGACCACTGGGAAGTTTTCCTATTGTTTAAGTTACTTAATGTAATTCTTTGAAACCCTGACTTGGAGAAGATCAGAACTTCTGTGAGAGCTGGGATGCACCTCAGTGGGACAGTCAGTCCTTCTCAGCACACACCAGCATTGGTTTGACCCCCAGGATGAAGCGAGGCATTGAACTCATGAGCTATATGACCCACCAGCTACCACTGTCCAGCATGAAGAGAGGCTCTGCGGCTCTTAGTGTGTCGTGTGTAAGCCTCCCTTGCGGGCAGTATGTCACTGTGCAATCTGACAAAGGTATTCTTACTAAGTTTTTAATCTCAAGAACATAGTACACCAGTTACTGGACAGCAGGTATCAACCAGACTCCTTTTCATTTTGATTCTACTCAAAAACAGTAGTAGTTTCAGTGAGGAAACTCTCAGAAGTCTCCAGGGTCTCCTACCTTGTCATAGGAAGCAGACGTGAGGTCATCGTAGTCAGACAGCCAGGGGTGCGCCTCAGCATCCCGCTTTGCCATCTCCTCCAACTCTGCCTGCAACTTGTCCCAGAAATCGACATCGGACTGTAAGGAAGGGAAGGCAGATAAGCGAAAGGAGAGGCTTCATCACCACGCTACCCCACCCCACTCCACCCCAACCTCACTCTACTGGGATATAATTGTTAGAACAACGAGTTGCAAACATCAGTGTGTTTAGCAATCATCAGAGAAACTTTTACAAAATGCAAATTTCCCCAGATTCTGATGCAGGAATGTGGACGTGTCCAAGACTTTGCATTTTTAAAAAAGCACTCATCCCAAACCCATGCAGTCCCGACAGATGCTCCTGCACACTTCATAGCAATGCCCATCACCTTGGACACTAACAAAGCCATACTCCCCAGGGCAGGACACAGTCCTGCAGCACCCCGCCCACGCCAGCTCCTCTCACCTCTATAGCTGACTTGGCTTTTTCAAATTCCACCTGAAGGGCAGCTATTTTGTTTCCTGGTCTTGTGAACTGATCGACCCAGGCCTCCGACGTACCCTGTGACAAACAATGACCAGTGCCACCTCCACCACCTTCCTTCCCAGTAACACAGACTGACTGAAACCCCGTTACACCCCCAGCCTAGGTGCTCTCAGACTCTTGCCCACCCACTCAGGGTCTAGGTGCTACAAGGCAAACTGTCAGTGAGATCGCTTCCCACTCAACACTGACCGGCAGCAGTCTGCAGTGGGCTGGGGATGGTGATATCCTACCTGCTGCTGTATAAACTCTGCTGCCCACTGCTCTGCCTGAGCTCGGCCCGACCCTGCAGAGGACTCCAGGGACACCTGCCCCTCGCCAATCTGCCGCACGAATTTCAGGAACTGGGGCACAGAGACACACATAGGCACCTTGGGACAGGACTTGCAGGGGTGCATTCTCAACTACGCATAAGTAGACCCTGCACTCTCCCTCCCTATGGACAGCTCTAGCTGCATGAAGATAACACTAAAGGACCCAGAAAACAATGCGGAGATCAGACACAAGAGGATGTCTGCCTCGACAGAGCTGCATAGAAAAGACAAAGGGTTAGGAGATACGGGGGAAAAAGTGGGGGCTGCAGCCAGGTCCAGTCTCCAGTCTCCAGAGGGAGCCAGGGCTAGAACCGCATCCCCCTCTTTACAGCACAGTGTCTCAATCCCAGTCCTGCTGAGTGCAGCAGCAGGTGGTGACTCACCTCGGAGTTAGCCAATTTGGGGTCGTCCACCTTGGACACAAAGTCACTGGCTGTGTGCTGCAGATCCTCCTCAGGACGATATTCGTCATACCTGTAGCAAGGAAGAGAGACCAAGTCACCACCCCACTGCCCATGCTCTTCCCCAACCCTGTCCACGGCAGACATAATTCCTACAGGGTGGGGCAATAATGCTACCCCACTACCTTGAGGAACTACGAGCTCCAAGTTACATTAAATAGGGTATTTTTGTGACGGGGGACAGTCTTTTCACGTTTCCTCCCCAAACATAGCTCTGCAGGGAGCAAGAAGAAAAATATCTCAATGAAACAGGGTTCCCTCTGGGGGAATCTCTGGGGGAATAGTTAAGATTACTACTCATAGGTAAAATATCAATAGCAATAGTGGAAACTGCAAGCTAGTGAGGATGTGGACGGAGGAGGCTGAGGAGGTGCCCACAACTGTACTCTTTCCACGGCAACCCACGGAAGATGCTGGACTCACCATCGGTCAGCGGTAGAGGTTCCTTCTTGATCTCCCAACCATAGCTTCTCCTCAGACTGCTCCAGATATTCCTCAGCCCATCGAGCAGGGGACACAGACAGCGGGTCTACAAAGAGCAGTTGTGGAGCTCATCAAGGCTTCAGTGTTAGATCAGAGAAAGTAATACAGACCCACTGACCAGCTTAACCAAACCAAAGCAAACAGAACCCCGCAGAGTCCCTGGGAGCCCCTCCTTGAAAGAGAATTCTAATAAATTCCCAATATCCTCTTCAGTGACTGAGCTTTTTCCAAAGCAGCTGGGACGGAAGTTTATGGAGAGCTGAGAACAGGATCCCAACCAAGGATGCTCAGGGAAGAACTTAGCACTCCCAAGGCTGAAACAGAAGGCTTGAAAGCTGAAGGCTATAAAAAGAGCCTATCTTTAAAAAACAGTAGGGTTGGGAGATAGGTTAGCAGTTAAGAGGATCTGGCCGGTCTTCCAGAGGACCAGGGTTCAATTCCCAGAACCTACACTGTGGTTCACAACTGACTATAATTTTAGTTCAAGGAGACCCAGTGTCTTCTTCAGACCTTAAAGGCACCAAGCACACAAGTAGCACACAGACACACGTAGGGGGAAAAATACACATAAATAAGTTTTCTTTTTAATCTTTATTAGGGTATATTTGTAAGTACAAATATAAAAGTACAAAGTAAGAGGCTTCAACACATCATTTCCACACATCCATGTAACAAGTTTTGACCATATTCACTCCCTCTTCCTTTTTTGGTGGGAGATGGGGGTGTTGAGATGTCTCACTATGTAGTCCTGACTGTCCTGGAACTCACTATATAGACCAGGCTGCCTCAAATTCAGAGATCCTCCTGCCTCTAGCTGAGACAAAGGGTATGAGCCACCACACCTGGCCATGCCCCTCTGTTTTCCTACTTTCTCTCTTCTTTCTTCCTTTCCCCTTTCCCATCCTTCATTCTTCTAGATCCTTTTTTCCTCTCTTTCTTCCTTTCTTTCTTCCCCTTTCTTTCTTTCTTTCTTTCTTTCTTTCTTTCTTTCTTTCTTTCTT
>NW_021620828.1:314873-334985 GCF_004785775.1 Grammomys surdaster
CTTTCTTTCTTTCTTTCTTTCTTTCTTTCTTTCTTTCTTTCTTTCTTTCTTTCTTTCTTTCTTCCTAAGTTTACAATCCTCAGTAGGAAGCAGGGAACACCAGGGCTTCCTTATAAGAACTATGCATGAAGTATAAAGTGTGCGCAAACCTGGGCCCAGAGCTCACACCCCGACCCTGGCAAAGTCAGGGCTGTCCACATCCTCGCTGGTGGTAGCAGGCCCCTGTACGCAGTTATAGATAAGCACTATGTTGGCTCTCAACACTATGCTGTTGGTATCTGGGGTTTCTTAAGACGGGGTCTCAGTACACAGCCCAAGCTGGCCCTGAACTCAGGCTCTTCCTAGCTTCCCAAGCACTGAGCTACTGAACAGGGGCCACAGCTCCTGACTCTTTATCGCTTTGATTCATTTTAAGGGTCATGTTTTTCAGTCAAATGCTAAACATATCTTCAAAACTGCAGTGATAAAGGGCACAGGATCAAACTCCAGACAAAGGCACTGAACTGTTTCTCAACCTCTGGGACTTTGTCCACCAAGCAGTGAGCAGATTAGCGTTGCCAAGGTAGCAGAGAAAGCACGAGCCCAGGTCTCTTCTACTGTGTCCCCCCATCTCTACATCCCAGATGTTGGCACGGTCATCCAATCCCCAGCTGGAAGGCCCAACTGTCACTGCCTTAACACTGAAAAGACACTGCTGTCCCCTTACTATTAACGTACACTCTGCTGTAACCAAGACTTGACCTGAATAATTTCAACAAAGCAATCTCAAAGTCTGGGAAAATAATGTCAAAACCTGAAAGAAAGAAAGGAAAAAAACAAAACACAAGAACCAAGGGTCTCAGAACACACACACCTAATTATAAGCAATGTATAGTTAGCACAATAAAAAAGTATGGTTGGCCACTATTTGGGTTTACAAATCCTGTGTTTTAATTTCAGGGACACTCAACTACAGGCTCTGCCCTCCAGGTTCTGTAGGTAACATTTCTCTCCCCTTACCCTAACCAGACTGTGGCTTATGTGTGAAGATTGAAAACAAATGTTTAATATCAAAATTGATTTCAGTAATGTCTCCTGGCTCCTTAGTGCAGATCTGTTGAAGAATAACCAGTCCTTCCTATTTCCCCCCCACTTCCTCCTTACTCTCACTCTGGTAAGATGAGGCTACAAAGATACAATGTCTACAGAATGTTCTCATCAACAACAAAAAACAATAGAAAAGAAAACAAAGTTTCTTCACTTTACCACACACACACCATTACCATATATACCTACACACCATTACTATATGTATATCATTACCATATATATACCATTACCACACATACACATTACCATATCACACCATTACCATATGTATACCATTACCATATACATACTATTACCACACACACACCATTACCACACACACACCATTACCATGTATACACAGTTACCACACACATGCACACATCAGGGTGAACGACACACAGGTGAGGAACGTCGTCCTTAAACTGCTATAATTCAGGGCTAGGAACATGCATCAGTATTAAACTTCTGCCTCACAATGACGAGGACATGAGTTCAATCCCCAGCACCTCAATAACAACAACCTAACACAGTCTGTTCAGGTTCTCAAGACCCTACATTTTCTGGGAACCTGCCTCAACAAGGGAATTGATAAAAGAGCCCAGTGAACATTTGGTTTCACACATTTTTTGAGAAATCCTTACAGAAAACCAGATCCATTTAGACATGCCTGGAATTGAAGCAATAAAGGCCAGAGGAGAGAAAGTGACTGTCTTAGGTCACATGGTCACATACAACAAGCAGAGTCCGAGCCCGCTCATCTTTCACGCATGTCCGTGCTGTGTGAGCATATCTACTACAAGGTCAAACGTCGAACACTCAGAAGCCCTACCCTAAGCAGTGAGACGTCTATGGGGGAGTGAACCCACACTCAAACCCCACCTCCACACGTCACTCACTGTATTATTTCAGAGGAGTTATTTTAACTTGTAATTTCCACTTCTTTACCATAAGACAGACCATAGCAGACAGCTCATAGGGTTCCTGCAAAAACAATACATGGAACCAAAGGGAGCAGCTGCCATCCCAGCAGCAGAGGGCAGACCTTCCACGACATCACAGGGAGACTGGTGCTCCCTGTATTATCCACATCTCCTCTTCCTCTGCTCGTGGAAGCACCAACCAACCACCTTCTGCTGCTGCTTCCGACAACATCTCCTAGATCACTACAAGTCTGTATTTCCTAGCTGCCTCTGAGCCTCACACACTGGAATGCAATTCCTGCTTGTCAACTTGACTCTATTTGGAATTAACTAAACCCAAGCAGCTGGCTATACAGGGATTTCTTAATTAAATCATTTGAAGTGGGAAGACCCACTTTTAATCTGGATCTTTTGAGATAGGAAGATCCACCTTTAGTCTGGGCCACACATTCTGCTGGCAGCCTATATTATGGCTAGAGTCAGTCTGTTCCAGACATGGAAGAAAGACGCTTGCTCTTCATCTGTTTGCTGTCTATATCACTGGCAAGTCCATTCCTTCACTGGCATCAGAGCCTACTTCTTCAGGATTCTGTTATATACTGAAGACCAGCTGAGACATCGAGCCTCATGAACTAAACAAACAACTATTGGATTCTTAGATCTCCTGCTGGTAGACAGCCAATGTTGGAGTAGCTGGACCACAGCCTGTAAGCCACTCTAAATAATTCTCCCTGCCCCCATCTCTATGACACATATACTCTCTCTCACACACAAAGACACACATTCTCTCTCTTGTCAACTGAGTCTGTCTAAATTCAGGCTGAGGGCTGAGTTTCATCTCTAGATCTGAGTAAACACAAGATACAGACTGGCCAGAAAACATGACAGATGATTCTATCAGAAGTATGACAGAGCCAGGCAGTGGTAGCACACACCTTTAATCCCAGCACTTGGGAGGCAGAGGCAAGTGGATTTCTGAGTTCGAGGCCAGCCTGGTCTACAGAGTGAGTTCCAGGACAGCCAGGGCTACACAGAGAAACCCTGTCTCAAAAAAAAAAAAAAAAGAAGAAGAAGAAGAAGAAGAAGAAGCAGCAGCAGCAGCAGCAGCAGCAGCATGACAGACCAAAAAGTGGGGATAAGTCTTGTACAGTGACGGACTAGTTCTTGGGATGGTGCTTTCTACACATCAAATGAAGTTGCATAAAACTCTTCAAACGCAGATAATGGCATGTAAAACTGGAGAAAACCTGTGAGCTCTGTAGACTATGCCAAAGTGAATCTCCTCATCACCACTGGGACAATCTGGGAGACAATAGCACAGAACTTTCCTGTATGCTTTCTTTTTATTTATTTTTTTTCACATTTACCAGTAAGACTGTATGTAAATTTTTCCATATTAAAAAACAACTAAAATAAAAAGATGAGCTTCTAGGTTCCTTTTGAATAATTCTAGAATATTAAACATGGGAATTTAAAAAATAAAGTAAGAAAAATCTACAAAGCAAGCCTATAATCCCAGCACTTGGGATACAGAGGCAGGATTGTGAGTTCAAAGCCAGGCCAGGTTACATAGTAAGACCTTCTCAAAAAAAAAAAAAAAAAAAAAAAAAAAAAAAAAAAAAAACAGGCATAAGGATTCATGCCTGTAATCCTGACATTCAGCAGAAACAACCACAAACTCAAGCCAGCCTCATATACAAAGAGAGTTAGAGGTACACCAGGACCACAGTGAGGTTTTGTCTCACAAACACCCAAACTTAATTAATTAATTAGCTAATTAATTAGTAAGACCTTAAAAAGTATATTTTGTCTCAAATCTACTTATCCATTAAAAAACAGTTAACTTGTATCACTGACATATCAGCTACAAACACTAAGAGAAAGCCATATTTAAAACATAAATTCTGGGGCTGCAGAGATGGTTCAGTGGTTAAGGGCACTGGCTTATTTAAAGGTTCTTCCAGGTGCCCTGGGTTCAATTTCAGATCCCATTTGCAGCTAACAACAGTCCCAACCTTGACACCCTTTTCTCCTGCAAGTAATGCATACACATGATACAAAGATATACATGCAGGCAAAAGACCAATGTACATAAAATAAAAATAAATCCTTTAATAAAACATAAATTCCTGGAAAATCGATTTCTTTTAGCTTTTTCCCCAAATCTCAATGCATTCTTTCATTCACTGCCAAGAGCCGACTACAACAGAACAATTTTACAGAGCCCAGTTTCACACAACTCAGCCCAGGCACTCACATCTGGGCCGCTGTGAAGCAGGCACAGCTGCAAAAGAATGTGCTCTCCAAAGACACCCGGACAGGTGAGGCAGGTCCAACATGTTTTTCTATGGCTGTATTTATTCATTTGTGAGTTAGAGAAGATTTCACCAGCAGGAAACAATTAATTAGAATAAAATCTGGCTCTCACATTGTGCTTAACTACATAAATGACCTGGGTTTTTGTCTACTAGCTTTAAATAATGGAAAATGACTAAAGCCCACCCACTCCAACAGAAGTCTCTGTGACTAAGATGTATCACTCAAGCTGAAGGCTTGTGTGGAAACCTGAAAGGGTCTGTCCAGCAGTCTTTGGGTAGCTCAGATTTAGGCGTAAGGCAACTCCACTGGGAGAGCCTGAGAGTTTAGAATAATAGTTTGAAAAGCACCTGGGTACAAACAGGCATGAGTTTTGGATATCATGTCTCCTACTGACACTCTTTATAGAAGGCTTATAACTTTGTAGAAAGCACAGGCTAGCAGAAAGCACTAATAGCAAACCCTAGAACACTGTCCGCCCATCTTACTTAAGGAAAGGGCTTCTATGTGAGATCACCTGTAACAACTTATACTAAGCCGTTGGGTTCTAGGAGTTCCTCCTTCAGGAGAATAAGAAATGGGCTGGAGAGATGGCTCAGCAGCTAAGAGCACTGACTGCCCTTCCAGAGGTCCTGAGTTCAATTCCCAGCAACCACTTGGTGGCTCACAACCATCTGTAATGGGATCCGATGCCTTCTTCTGCTGTGTCTGAAGACAGCGACAGTGTACTCACATACATAAAATAAATATATAAATCTTTTTTTAAAAATTAATTTAAAAAGAAAGAAAGAAATGCTGAGAGGAGAAACCAACTAAGTCCATTATCTCAAAGCTTGGCTAGTCAGAACCCTGTGAGGGCCTCGCCTAGAATTTTTGTAACTTTCTCCACTGGATTTCTTACCGTAGAAAATGACAAACAATGCTTCTCTCTGTGAGCAGTCAGGAGGAGGAAGGCTGACTTGGTCCTTCCCTTTTTTACTAATCAGATAGGCTTGGGGGAGAGAAATCAATCCACAGGGAGGCAGTAGCCGAGGATGACTCCAAAGACACATGTTGGGCTGAGACTCTTAAGCGTGTGGCCAAGAAAGAGCAAAAAGCACAGGCCTGGCAGGACAGAACAACAGCTTGCTCCACAGAGTCAAATCCCAGAGACACCTGGGGGACCAGACAGCGCGTTGTCACACTATACACTGTGCTCGTCTCCATAGATCAGCACTGCCCTCAACCCTGGCAGAGAAGCTGCTCTGCAGTGGTCAGCAGGGAAGGCCGAGACCCACACCTGGTCAGAGTGCTGAGACCAAGTGACCGTTGAGCACTCAGCACTAAATAGGGCGTCTATCTCAACCCCCTTGCCAAGTGGACGTCTCAGAAGAGAGGATGGAAAGAATGTAGGAACCAGAGGCTGGATGGGTGCTATGAGATTTACTGTTAATACGTATAGAAATGCCTAAGAAAGATAAAAGATATTCTACTTTAAAAAACTTAAGTCACTCACAGTGCTGCTTTATCTTAAGCAAGTCACTTTACCTCATAAACTCAGTATATGGTCCTAAAAAGAATAGCTAAAACTTGGGATCTCACAGGGATAAATGAATAACACATTCAACGCATTTAGCACAGTAAGTACTGAGCACAGTAAGTACTTAGCACAGTAAGTACTGAGAGGCTGATATGATTTCTATCATCACAGATGATCTTTACCCTCAAAGACCATTTAGTCATTCCTTAATATCCATAAGGAGATAGTTCCTAAAACTCACACAGATACACAGTTCTGAAGACTGAAGTCTCTTACAGGAAATGACATATTTACATATAACCCATGCAAATCCTCCCATTATTTTGACATCTCTAGATGACTTATAATACCCAATATAATGTAAATGTTATGTATATAGTAATTGTATCAGCTAGGAAATAATGAATACACACACACATATATATACATACACACACATGCACACACACACAAATGCACATGCACACGGCCAGGATAAGTGTTTCATACCTGTAGTCCCAGCACTCAGGAGGCTAAGGCAGGAAGATCTCAGTTACTAGGGATTTGGAGGACAGCCTGGACTATAAAGACCCTGTCTAAAAATTCAAAAGGTATGTATACTTTTAGTACAAATGTAAATTTTCCATTTCCTATCGACAGTCTGTTCAATCTACAGATGAGAAGCCCACACATACAAAGGTGGCCTAACCAGACTTCAGGGTTCTGAACTCCATAATCAATTCCCCAGACCCCAATTCTACTCAGGATGGCTGAATGCCAGAGTCCTAGGTGCTGTGGTGACTATCTCTCTCTTCCTGGGCTATCCATCCAGTCTCTAGCTCCTCCTCTCCACTCAACTTAAGCAGTCAAGTTACTGATAAAGAGGCAGATCCACGCTCTCATATTCTCTCATTCTCTCTCTCTCTCTCTCTCTCTCTCTCTCTCTCTCTCTCTCTTTCTCCTCTCTCTCTCTCTCTCTTTCCCTCTCTTCTTTCTCTACTCAACCCCATTTTTCTCTTTATGATGTTCTAATTACCTACAATTGCTACAAGAAGTCTCATCTAACATCCTACAGAAACGAATCAAGAAACTAGAAAAGTCATCAGCAGCCAAAATCACCTTATATAAATCCCAAAAGGAACCAGGACATCGACAGAGAATGTTTAAATGTTCCCTAACAACTACTACAGATTTTCCCACAAGCCTCACCTGTAACTTCCGCGATGAACTCTTGGGACCAGTCCGTCTCATTATAATCCTGAGCTACATCCACAGCATCTCCTGCTGCAAGAAACTCCTGGGCCCAATTCTCAGATAAGGCCAAGTCTGCCACACCAGGAGCTTAAAAGAGACAAGAGAGGACTAAGAAAAAAGAAAACAGGTTCCTATCATTCTGTCACACTCACTCCTGGACGACATCGCCTTGATCTCTCCTTGGCATCTCAGTTCCCTGATGCCAGCAAAATCAAAGGACAGAAGCCCTCTGGCCTTTTCCCTTCTCACCAGGCCAGGAACCCACCTCTCTGAGGAGCCTGGCGCAAGTTTGACTGTTCAATCTCCTGCATCTCCGCCAGGAGGTCATCCATCTTGAAGGTCTGAGGGGCTCGGGATACAAGAGTTGCATTCTGGTCCTGCAGGAATTCTGCCACCAACTATTACAGAGAGATGGTCAGATGAACAATTAAGGTCAGAGGGCCTCAGCCAGGGGCAGGGCCCACTGATATGGGACAGAAAAAAAAAAAAAAACGAAAACTGGAGATAAATAAAAGAAAAAGAACTCTATCTGTAAATTTGGAAACCAGAAAAATAACCCCAAAAGTAGAAGAAAACACTGGCACACAATCTCATTTGGTAAAAAAGAGTTCAAAGACTGAAGTGTGAGTGGACTGCTTAAAAGTTAAAAAAGAAAAAAAAAATCACCATGAACAAAAAAAGACAGAAAAGGAACTCGTTCTCTTTACCTCATCTTCAGTGCCTACTCCCAAAGGCTTGGAAACCTAAGACAGGAAAGAAAGAGGCAATACACAGAGTGAGGAAGGCCTCGGGCTACGACTCAACCCTAACTCTCCTGCTTAGGTGACCTGAGGCAAGTCAAGAGCCTTCACAAAGCCACAGCTTCTTTGTCTATAAAATAGTAGTCCTCCTCTGTGTAAAGAGGCACAATGCTCACTTCAGTGTTACTGAGAGGTGACTACTATTACTCTAACAACAGGGAAAGCAGCTACCAGGCGGAAGAAATGGACTCTCCTGTTCTAGAACACTAACCGTCTCTGCCGCTGAAGCTCCTGGAGGCCAAGGGCCAGGCCTCAGTCCCTCCTGCCGAAGGGCCTTGTCCTGGGTGAAGTGGGTGGCCAGCTTCATGAGCGGGTTGGCACCCCCACATTCGCCCTCCACCAGCTCCCGCATTGCCATGGTGACCACCAGCTCCCTGATGGACAGAAGATTAGAACTGGGGTCCCACAGCCAGATTTTCTCCAAGCACGTCCCAGCCCTTATCTAGAACAGGTGGGCCCACGCCACGACAGTTCCACAAGGGCCAGGCCTCCAGGGCCACCTCCGAGCTGTGTCTGGAGTCCAAGAAGAGGAGGCTGTGTCCTCCTGCCTTCTCACTCCAAGCCACGGCTTTCGGCTTGGGCTTCCCCTGCAAGCTGTCAGGACTGCATCTCACACACCACCCGCCAACAACAGCTCTACAAAGGGGCCTGGACCCCTGAGGAGCACGGGTGATGCATCACAAACACGACTAGACCCGGACTCTAACCGGACAAGGGAGAGCGGGAACGCCTTCAACCGAACACCGGGACCCACACCCCCAGGCAGGCCGCCGCTGCAGGTCCTGAGTCCGGCTTGTGTCACCTGAGCCCCCTCCCTCGCCGCGCCGGTCCCGGCCCAGCGCCCCGCGCCCCTAGCCCTGTCGCCCCAGGCCCGACCCCGCCCCACGAGGCCACCGCAGCGGCGGGGACTTACAGGCCCGGACCCCGCGCTCCCTAGGCTCCAATGCTCACCGCCGCGGGCCGCACCGTCCGACCTGCCGGAGCACCTGGGGTGGGCTGGGGGGAAGGGAGGGGGCGGGAGCAAGGGGGCGGGACTCGGCCTTAAAGGGGCCGGGCCGGCGGCGCTGCGGCCCAGCTCAACGGAAACGGGCGAAGGGGCGGGGCCTCAAGTCTGCGCAGCGTGATGGGCGGAGCCGAGAGCCTTAAAGGGGAAGTGCTGGACAGTTGGTTTGGAGAGCCTGTCGGTAGTCTCTAGAACGCCGAGATTTATTTAGTGGAAAACTCAGTGGAGCAAGGAGAGGCTTCTCTGGCTTTGGAGGAGAACCAAGGTTGCAGGTTCCACGGTTCAGCTCTCTTTCCTGGATCTCCTCCTTCTCCTCTAACTCGCCCAAAATGAGCCCGCGAGATTTCGGAGGTCAAATCTAAGACCTGCTTCGGCCTCCTAGGCCTGACCACCTTCCAACACGGTCCTTCAGGACAGAGTCACAGACTTCAAGGAGACGGGGGCCTGCCTCTACCATCTCTGCGTAATGAAAAAATAGCGCCGGATGATGACAAATTCTGGTGACTAAAATAGGGTCCAACCCATTTTGAGACCTCAAGCCGGTAAGGGATGGGGAGAGTGCAGTGAGTCACTCCTCTCTCCTCTTTCCTACTGGTCAAGGTCATGATGGCCTGATTCTCCGAGCTCCAAGTTGGGAAAAACGTGGCAAGGGATACCTTTGATCAGGGAATATGAACCTAAGCCTCAGGCTCCACCATCTGCCAGAGAACTGGCTCGGGTGCCAAACCTCAAAGTCACCGAAAAACAAACCTTGATATCTCACCTAGGTCCAAGACCAACGGACTCCTTAACTTCCTGGGAATGGGAGGGGTTCAGATTGCTGGTGGGTGGGCTAAGAGGAAACTGGTTCGAGAGAGGCAGAACCATCCTAGCCCAGGCTACGGGAGTCTGTAGGTGGCGCCCGGCGGCAGGCTTGGTTCTTTGCTACCCTGATGATTTCAAAGGTAGCCTTCCTTGGGGAACACAGGCTGTGTAAATTCACCCCTGGGAAGATAGAAATTGCCCTTCTAACTGCAATGGTTGAACAAGGCAGAATATTGCTCAATGCTTCTGTCTTTAGTACACTGTCAATATCTTTCAGAGGCCCTAACACACACCCCATTCTCCTCGACCACAAATTCCATCCCTGTCCACTGTTTCCAGGCTGCCATTGTAAAGAAAAAAAAAAGCTAGCAACGAATAAACTAAACCACACCAAGGAGGAAAGGATGCCTTCTTGGAAGATGAATACTTTTAACGGGAGAATATCTGGAGAAAGCAGTGTTTAAGGAAAGCGTATGATGGTTTGAATTTCTGAACATGGGGGGAATGAGATAGCATCTCTCAGAAGCACTCAAAGCCCATCACATGCATAACTTCCTACTTGGCTGTGAGGTTAGTAACTGATTAGCAGTAATTTACTATGCCAAGATCTTGGGAGAATAATTGTGATTATAGCCGATGCTTATGGGATGCATGTTAACCCCCAGGTGTTGCGTTAAGCACTTGGTGAGCACTAACACGTTTAATCATCATAATCTTCATAATACTCCTATGAGAAAGATATTACTTACCTTTTACAAATAAGACTTGCACAAAAATCAAGTATCTAGGAAGTCAGAATCAATGCAAGCAGTTGGCAACATGGCTCAGAGGTAGAAGCGTTTATACACAGGCCTAAAGGCCTAAGTTTAATTCCTTGGGCCCACAGAGTAGCAGAGTTGTGTACATGTGTGTGTACCACACACATATACTGCTTACCTCACACAAAGTTAAACAATGCAAGCATAATTCCAGACACCTACAGTCCTCCCTCCCAGACTTGGAAAAGTCATCCTTGTAGACCCTAATGAGCTTCGATATAAGCCAAAGATTTCTTCAAAATGCCAGGCCCACAAGCCCAGGTAAGCTAGGCAAAGGCTAGATAAGTTATGTGGGTGATTAATATGTATAACTATCTCATTAAAGTTCTAAATATGAAACCATATCTCCTTCACTTAGGTTTAAATCTAAAATCATATTTTATCCATAAAATAAAAAATTATAAAATAAAAGTAAACATCCCTTAATGCTTAGCCCATTCCAGAGGAACAGGCTGAAATCCTCTCATTTTCAGACACAGGTTACATTTGCCACAGGCTTGATTTAAACACTTTTCAAACGCTGGTCTGTATAATCCACTTCATAACTATTAGTTTCAAGCCATCCCTGATTAACAGGCGAGGGAACTGAGACTCAAATTGTTGGCTCTTGCCCAGGATGGTGAGGTGGGTTTAAAAGCTGGGACTTGCACATAGGCCCGTAGCATCAAGCTTTGTAAAGAGCCAAACAATGAAGCCGTTTGGCTTTACACAGTCTGTCCATGCTTCTCTGTCCTTTCACAATAGGGCCATGGGACAAGTGTGGCTGTGTTCCAGTCAGAGTTCTTTTGAGCAATGAAGATACTGTTTCATATAATTTCCATGATGTACCATTCTTTTGACTTCAATCACTTTAAAAGAGAGAGAGAAAAACAAAAAATAAAAACATGTGGTTAACTTTTAGACTCTGCACAACCAGGGCACAGGCCAGACCATGCTTTGCTGACCTCTGACCTAGATAGCCCAGTTCTACAATCTGTACTCTAGGACTAGGATATACTACACTTTACTTTTTGTCAGTTTTACTTTTGTTTTTGTAACAAGGTCTCACTGTGTAGCCACCCTCAAACTTGCTGCAGTCTTCCAGCCTCAGCGTCCTGTGTGCTAGGATCATGGGCTGCTATGTCTGGCTTCAATGGAGAGGGGCATTATGATGGTTCTCATGCAGCCCAGGCTGTCCTTGAAGTCCCTGTCCTATTTCTCCCTTCTTAGGGCCGAGATTATACACGGGTGACACCATGCCTCCTTGCCGAGATGAGCTCAGTCCCTGCCAGAATCGCTAGGTCTATTTTCCTAACCAATAATGAAAGCCACCTCTAGCTTATAACTTAACCAATTTTGTGTTCTTTTAGTGCCAGGCATTTACACAATTTCACTTGAGTAAACAAATTTCCTTGTATGTTTTCAAGTCCACATTTTTTTCTCTTGGAGGGGGATGCTTTAGCTTTGTTGTTGTTCTTGTTGTTAAGACCAGGAACCAGCAAGGCATAGTAGTACACAACTTTAATCCCAGCACTTGGGAGGCAGAGGCAGGCAGATCTCTGAGTTCAAAGCCAGCCTGGTCTACACAGTGAGTACCAGGACATCCAGGGCTATATAGAGAGACCCTGTCTCAAAAATAAAATAAAATAAAATAAAATAAAATAAAATAAAATAAAATAAAATAAAATAAAAATAGAAAAGAATGAGGATCCAACCTCCCACCCTGGAGTTTCTATACAAGAACTTGCAAAACAAGGTCCAGTCTTCACACAGGCACACTTGGAAGGTGTTTACAAGCCCATCAGTCCGTTCAGCCTTAGCCATCATCACTGGCATACCATGAGCCATGGGAGAAGGTAGTGTGTGTGGTGATATGCAGCCATTCCCAAGGCCAGGCCCCTGTGAACATACCCAGGCAAATCTCAGTCTGCTTTAATCATTCAAAGTATTGATGTATAGAAATTCCCAGGCATATCTAGCACAACACAACTAGATTCGGATTCAAAGTACTTCCCTCCACCCGTCAGTCCACCAGGGAATTCCCCCAGGAGAAGGTAGTGCACACACCTCTTACCCCTGTGTCTTAGTCCATTCCACCTGCTGTAATAAAGCATCTAGACTGGGTGACTTGTACAAGATCAAAACTCCAGCAGATTCAGCATCTGATGAGCTTCTTGCCCCCTCATAACACCTTGTCTCTGCATCCCACAGAAATAAGGGGTGAACTGCCTCTGTGGGATCAACAGGTCCTAAGCCCATTCATGATGGAGAATCCTCATAACCTCCTCACCTCTCAGACTCTGTCGTCCAGTACCACCAGCCTTGGGGGTGGGGTATGGCTTCTGAATTACAGAAGACACAAACTGCTATGGTTTGGGTGTGGTTGAATGTGTCCCCCAGTGGATGGTATGTTGGCAGCTTGTCCCAGTGTGGCACCTTGACACAAAAGAAGCTTTAAGAATGGAACCAACTGGATGGTTCTGTGAATAGAAAAAAAAGAAGGAAAAAGGAAATGGGGGTTTCTTGCTTGAGACTGTTTCTCCAGAATAAGTGGTTTTACACCCTTTCCAGGATTTTTTTTCATCAAATATCTTTAGCATGCAGAGACAAGTAGTGTGTGTGTGTGTGTGTGTGTGTGTGTGTGTGTGTGTGTGCACGCACGCACGTGCATGTGTGTATATCTGGAAATGAATGTTTGAGAGACTTCTGCTTCATGGAGAATGTAGTAAGCATACTTTACTCTATTCCTCCTGTTCCTTGTACAAGTATAAAAACAAGTGTAAGACGACTCTGGAAGATGGATAAACAAATAGGCAAACCAAGGAACACAGGATCCCAGGAAACAGCATAGTGATTTCTTTTTGCCTAATATTTCCCAAGCTTGATGCTAAAAAAGTCACCAACCCAGAAAAAAAAAAAACAATGTACATGGGCAAAATTTAAAAAAAAAAAATACAAGTTAAAAGTTTTCTCCAGCCAAACAGCCAACCTACAAGACAGAAACTTCCAGATGACAACCATTCTGACAGGCCAAACATCAAACAAAAACTGTTGATTATCATGCATCCAGAAGACATTCTAAAATCTCATTGACCCTAGACCAGCGCTAGAGAAAACGGAACCGGAATCCAGGGCTTTCATCCCCGCCAGCCAGCAATGAGGCTCCTCAGACACTTCATGGGCTTACCTGGCCCCCAAGCAGTGAGAAGTCCCCATCCTCACGTGTGTCCTTGAAGGGCAAATGGGAAACCTAGGCTTCCTTGCCATCTGGCATCAGTGAGACAGTCATCTCTTTCCCTGTCCAACTGGTTATCTTTTTTTTAAATTCAGTTAAGGCCAAAGTCTCACATAACACTCAGCATCTTATATCACACTGCAAAAAATGTTCAAGTTACAATCAAAATTCCCTCATCTACCAAGAACCCAGAATATCTCAGGCTGAACCATGTCAGCATAAACACCGAGGTCCAGGATGACAGAGGCATTAGCATTATTTTAGGGTACTTATCGTTTAAGAACAAACTTCATTACCACAAAGGGGAGTTCAATGAGTGGAGAAAAGAAATCAGCAGGAAGGGCAGAGTGGAGATGGGAGAGAGTGGGGCCAAGTAAGAACAAAATATAGTGATATTTGTACAAAAAACACACCTATTTCTTTATATGCCAATCAAATAATTTTAAAATTTTCATTGAGCAACTATGAACCCTTCTGAATCAAACAAAACCCACAGAGCCAGGCTGAGAATACAGCTTAGTGGTAGGGCACTTACCAAGGATGTGTGAGGCCCAAAGTTCATTTCTAACACTAAAAATTACAGATCCCCAGCAAAGACATAGAAGATATATTTTTAAAATATTGCTACTAAACCATATGTTACCTCACCACTCAAAACAGCCAGTGACTCAAGTACAGGTTGTTGAGCCAAGGAAAAAGATTTACTTGAAAGCCATCAAAACCAAAGATGAGCGATGTGGCCAGCAAAGACTCTCTAGAGAACTAAGGTGTCTTGCCCTGTTTTACAGGGGTGGGGGATGAGGGGGAGGAGTTGACACCATAGTCAGGAAAGAGCCAGTGACAAGAGGCTTTTAGGTGAAGCTCCACTGGCCTGAAATAAGACAGTCTTAATTGCCTCTATCTTGATGTCATCAGCCCTGGAGGGGAACAGAGAGCTTAGGGAGGTTTAGGTCGAATTAATCTTATAGTTCCAGAGAAGATATTTCTGACATGGTTAATAGAACTACGAGCAGAGTTGAACAGAGTTCTGACTCAACGGTTAAGGTAGCCAAGGGGGACACTGATACAATTGGGAGGCAGCAACGCCAAGCTAGATTCATCCTGTCCTCCTCATCCTCAAGCCATCGTATTCCCATGGGAAAAGTCAGTGCTTTCAGTCAAAGCACTTCAGGTCCCCAAAGAGTAACCTAGGCAACTGATATGTCTCAGAGGTTGTGTACCACAAAACCAGTGAGAGGATGATAATATATCAGTCAGGTGTGTAACCTTCAAAATTAGCTACTAACTAAAAACAAGCAAGCTGAAGAGCCAACCATTAGGTTTTCCCATGATTATGAAACCAAATAGAAAATTTAGGACTGAAATATGCAATAATCAACATTAAAGGTTCACCAATAGAATGAATAGGACAGAGGAAAGAATCGGTCACATGGCTGGGTAATGTGTCATTAGAAATTATTCAAGCTGAATGACATAGGAGAAATAGACTGGAGAAAAAAATCAAATAAACAGACCCAGGGCCTGTGTAGACCATAATAAAAGATCCAGCACCTGCATCTTCAGAGTGCTGACGGAGAGGGATGACTGAGAGGGTACCCCAAGTACCAACCAAATTGCCCTGAATTTGGCAAGAGCTCTAGATTACAAATGAAGTAGTTGAGCAAAATCAAAACAGAATAAACCCCAAAAAACCCCACATACCAAGGCACATATTATCCAAGTTTCAAAAACTAGAAACGAGAGAAATTAAAAACAACCAGAGCAATAAGAGAGAACGTGAGGACATTCTCAATGAAAGAAAATAAAGACAATTTGTGCCCAGCCGATTTGTGTAGAGGAAGAGCTAAATAAAGCTCTATAAATGGGATGGAAACAAAGAGGGGACCTCGGAATAGAATGAGAAAAGAAAGAACGACATAAGCAAAATATCACTGAATACAACAGCCTTGACTGTTGAAGCAAAATCATGTCGGTATTTTTGGAGGCTGAGCTTTAACAAAAAGAATTTGATTCACAATCCTCCAACACATTAGTTATATTCACCACACATGAGTTGCAGTAGCTATTCTAACTCTCATCTAGTTTTCTTGTCTACGGCACAGGAGTGGGAGCCTCATCTGATACTCAAGGGACAAACACAGGAATACAAAGATGTTCGTCACCATATGCTTAGGTAATTGTAAGAGAAAACAATGATGAGAGGTCACTATACACCTATTAGGATGCCCAGCATCCTAAATCTGACTCTATCAAATGCTGGCACAGATGTGGGTCAAGAAGTACTGACTATCAGTCAGTACTGGCAAAAATGCAAGATGCCATAGCCACTTTTGAAGAGTTTGGCTACTCCATGAAAAGCTAAACATATTCTTACTGTACATAAGCATGTTTCTTTATAGTTAACCAGATGAGTTGAGAAGTTACATACATGCAAGACACCACGTATCTCTAATCATAATTACCAAAGTTCAAAGGCAGCCATGAGGCCCAAGATGAATAGACAGGATACGATTCATTCATCCACATGACAGAAAAGTATTCTACATGAGAAAGAAACGAGTTATCAGCAATGTAGCTTAAGCACCAATCTACATGGTTCTAAATCTATGACATTCTGAAAAAGCAAAATTGAATACTGGAAAAGACCAGTAGTTGTCTAGGGTGGAGTCAAAAAAAAGGGATAGATACATAGTTGTGGGGCAGTGAGCTGTGAGAGGCAGCTGGGTACCTGGTCGAGTAGGCCTTGGACCCCAGAGACCCTCCAGGGACAGTAGGAGTTCAGCCTTGCTCCTGGGCCCTGGCTCCTTTCACATAGCTACAGCCCCTCCCACAGAGAAGACTGTGGCCATCGATCACGTAGCACAGGTAGAGGGCATGACTACAGGCCACAGAGCCTCAAGACAGATCTCCATATTCATGAGACACCTAAAGGCCAGAGGGCATAGCTAATTAAGCATTCCTTCACAGACCCTCCTCCTTGCAAAGGTATTTAACCTCAGGCCCACCCTGAGAATACAAGGGTATAGCTTCATCCATTTTCCACCATGACAATAAACATTTTAAGACCTCTCCTCTTTGGAATCTGCTGTAGGGAACCATGGAGAAGGTCTTCAACTACCAAGCTACCTTCTAACCTCCCACTGACGACCTCTCTATGCTTCCAGTCACGGAGGCCCAGCAACTCAAGCAAGCGAGCAGAGCAGCCATGACCCAACCAAGTGAGTTGCCATGAGCAAAAGTCTCCTTCTCACAGGGTGCAGCCCGAAGCTTGTTCCCCTACCCCACTCCCATCTAAACCCTTCTGCAGCCTCTCAGCAGCGCCTGAGAGCCCAAGGGCCAGAGAACCAGTCAGTTCCCAGCTGCCTCCTGGCCCAGGAATGCCCAACTCAAGAGCTCCAGCCCCCTCAGGGTCCCAGACTGTGTTCTCTTCACCCCTGGAGCAGAACCCTGTGGCTTCTCACAGCCCAATGTCTGCTCTGAATGGTGTGGAATGAACACAGTCAAATACCCACACCTCTGTCTCTCTGAGCCACAGCTCTAGCCATGGAGGTGGCAGACAGGAGACCCACAATTCAACCCAACAGGACCCATGGCCACACACACACCACAGCCCAACACACAGTGAAGCACTAAAGATCAAGATAGCTCAACTACATAGTACTGTAATGGAAGTGCACAGCACTGTCTGCTCCTCAAGCCTCATAGAGTGGAAAGAACAAAGACAAATGCCTAGGGAAGTCTGTGGGCTGTGGGTGATACTGAAGGCCATACAGTTCCATCATTTTTAATAAACATGCTCCTCTAATGAGGGAGATGGAAAGTAAAAGGGACTGGGGTTGAGGCAGAAGAGCTAGCTGAACTTTGCTTTAACTCAATGTTTCTGTGACCCTAAAAGGTTTTGTTGTTGTTGTTGTTGTTGTTGTTGTTGGGTTTTGTTGTTTTTTGTTTTTTGTTTTTCTTTTTTTGTTGTTTTTATTTTTTATTTTTTGTTTTTTGTTTTTTGTTTTTCAAGACAGGGTTTCTCTGTGTAGCCCTGGCTGTCCTGGAACTCACTCTGTAGACCAGGCTGGCCTCGAAATCAGAAATTCGCCTGCCTCTGCCTCCCAAGTGCTGGGATTAAAGGAGTGTGCCACCACTGCCCGGCCCCTAAAAGTTTTCTAAAAATTGTCTATGTTCTGAAGGATTATCAGATACCACCACCACCCCAGAAAAAAAGTGGATTTCCTATTGTTTGATACTACAGCTTTGGCCAGCTCAGTCAGTACCCTTCTGCTGAAACTATTTTTCTCCAGTTACAGGAGAAGGCCATATATAGACACTGGCTGATGAAAGTGATGGGCAAAAATATGTCGTGTGTCTCAGGAGCAGCAGCTGTTGACCTATAATACTAAACTATCAGAGTCTCAGGCTCAAGTCCCGTATTGGGCGCCACTTGTGGGCTTAGTTTGTTTTTTTTGTTTTGTTTTGTTTTCTTGTTGTTTTGTTTTCTCAAAACCTACTTTTAACAAGGGTTCTTAAGTGTTTTAGTGTCCCTTCTAGCCCATCACCCACCAGAGGTAGTGGAAAGGAAAAGTTAATAGAGCAAAGGAGGATGTGCACCTGTTTAGAAATATTTCTGTGGATCAAATCTAATCTGCATTGTCAGGTTATTAGCGGTTGAGTTCACACGTATCAGTACAGCAGCTAGATTCACTCACAAACACCATTCACAAATCAGCAACAGCAGGACTAACAAACACCGTCTTTGGGGAGCCGACTCCTAACAGAAAGCGGCTATCATCTTTGCAGCCATCTCGAACCATATACCCTGACAAGAGACTTGTTTTCAATAGTCTACAACAGCTGAGCACACTCTGATAAACATCTTGTTTTGCTCACATATCTTGTTTTGTTCTTTAATGCCCCCAACTGCAAGGCACACGTGGTAAAGTGTCTTCAGCTGCATTCCCCTGCTTATGCTTATATATACCCAGGATTTCCTTTCAATAAAGGGGACTTGATCAGACTCTCTGTCTTGTCTCCATTCTTTGCGTTTCTTGCCCCTTCATCCCCACTCTCTCTCTCTTGCTAGACCCTGTTGACTGAGCAGAACGGGCCGAGACAAAGTGGCCCCCAAACGTGGGGCAGAACGGGCTGGAACATAGTGAGTGGCGCCTCAACATTGGAGCTCCAGTAAGCGGGATACAGTGAAGGACACTGTGGGAATTGGAAGTGTGGATCCTCACTCCTGCACTGGAAAACCTGTTGACTAATGGAGCTGGCTACAACCGTCCATGAATTAACAACAGTAAGTCGATCCAGAAAGCAACACAAGGCTCTGCCAGTCAGCCTGAGTTTATAGAAGCAACAAGAAGCTGCTGGAACACCACCAGAAGGTTTTTGGTGCATTTCTCTCTATGAAGTCATAACAAAGGATGACCAACAAAGAGTGTTAAGGCATGCCAATACCACCCAGCATCAGCAACACCCAATGAAAACCAGCAAAGAATGGCAAGGCCTACCAATCCATCCAGCATCATCCATCATCCATTGGACTATATTTATATCTTTTCCAAACATCACATGTTCTCTCAAGCATCCACTCTAGCAAAAACAACACATGCCCTTTTTCCAGGCCGCTTCCAGAAAAACATCATGTGTCTGTTTTTAGCAAAACATCCTCCCACACGTCTGCTTCAGCAAAAACATCCTCCCATAAGACAGTCTCCAGAAATACATCACATGACACAACTGAGTCTCCAAAGAAACCAGAAATTTCCTCTTCACCTATAATACTAATAAAATAAAATACCCTATAAAGATTACAGGAAGTACACATTAGTAAATGGTAGATCACAATGTAGCTATAGAACATCATAATTCCAGGCATGAGTTCAGGAACATGAGGCTTCCTCCTAACTTCTTATTCTGCAGTGCAGGTGCCCTGTTCTGCTGCAGTACTGAAGAAGGGACAGTAACTGCCACGATAGCAGCAATAGCGTTCTCATGTGATGCTCCCTAAAATCCTTTATACATATTCTCAAATAGTTTTAAAATGTCTGGTGTGTGATGTGGGACTCTTTCCAAGTTGTCTGGCAACAAGCTAGCTTGAAGGGCAGGACAATGACCCAAACACACCTTCTTCCACTGGACAGGCCATTCCAGGATTCAGCTTCCAAAACAACCGCTTAGTTTTCATTCTTTCCTCAAGTAAGGAAAGTTGTGCCTAGTCTCAAAATACCCTAAACTCTCTGATCCTTCTTCTTTTTTCCCTAAATATTGTTCTAAACCATTAGCCACCTAAATTACCTGTCAAGGACCCAAACCACAGGGCCACTCATGCCTAACTCATAAAAGTCAGAGCTGTGGGAAGAGGGAATCCCTCCATACACACACACACACACACACACACACACACACACACACACACACACA
>NW_021620828.1:334995-338959 GCF_004785775.1 Grammomys surdaster
ACACACACACACACACACACACACACACACACACACACACACACACACCGCGATGCTGAGGGGATAGGAAACCAGATTTTCTGTTTTTACAGGATTCTGAGGAGTAAATTCAGGTCCTGCACTTGCAAAGCAAGTGAGTATTTGTAATCCCAGTGCTGAGGAAGTAGAGAGAGATGGAATTCTGGGGCTCACTGGCCAGCCACTCTAGCTAGTTCTAGGCCAGTGAGAGACACTGTCTTGGAAAAAAAAAAAAAAGGTAGATAATACCTGAGTCTGGCTTCTGGCCTCCATATGTGCCCACACAGGCAGCTGTATGCACATGCTCAAGCATGCACACACACACACACACACACACACACACACACACACACATACACACACGTGGATAATATAGTCAGTAAATATCTTTAGGATAGTAATAAAAGAATGACTTCACTACAACTGGATTTTGACTGGCAATAATTATATTCTGAGTTCAGAGATAGAAAGCACAAAAGATATGAGGTTGAGTTCAAGTTTCAGCTTCTAGCTGTTAAACCTAAGTCAGTGAAGTTTTGGTTTTAGTTTGTGGGACAAGCTGCTGATACAATTCCTCCTGTAAGGCCAGAGCTTGGCACAGCTCCAGGGGGAACTGAGGCCTATGGAGCCAACAGTCAGGCAGAAATGGCATCTGCTCCGCAAGGTGGGGGTGTAAGAAAGCTCTTCTCAAAGACTGGTTTCACCTGATCTCAAAGCCATGACTTGCCGAATGTCAGCCTCACCAGGTATCTGGTAGCTTTCACTCCTGTGGGATGCAGAGGCCAGTAATGCCACGCCTCCTAACGGAAAAAAAAACCAAGAGCAACCATTTATCATCTTTTTCCCTTTATCCATTGATCCTGGGCATCAACCTGTTGTCCACCAAGGGCATAGCTTCTGTAAAGACAGATCTGTTCCCCATCTTGACGCTACTCCCAAGTAATAGCCACTTCTCCTTTAGGAATCAGCCAGGTGCAAGACATATAGTACAGCTCTTCCTCCCAGAAGGTTTCAGGATGTGTAAGAACTTCAGATTTATTAAATTAACTTGAAGGTTAGGGTTCAAGTTAATCTGTACCCACAGCTGACATTTTGTTCCATGCTTAATTCTTATTGTGTGTATGCCCAGCCTTGTTAGCCACCGCAGTTCACAGAAAGCCACATGAAAAGACCAAATAACGGGACAGAAACACCTCAATAATATCTTGGTGTCATTTTTAAAAGGTGCAGCCAGTCATGGTAGCTCACTTGTGCAATCTCAGCACTCAGGAAACTGATGCAGGAGGATTGACACAAATTCTAGAGCAGTCCAGACTACATAATGAGTTCTAGCCCAGTCAGAGCTACAGGAGAGGGAGAGAGAGACAGAGAGAGAAAGAAGGGGGGGGGAGAGAGCTAAGAAGATAGATGATTTTTAATATACATGGCTTTAATTATATATTTATTGTTATATATTTATATGTACTTATATATAAATACTATATTTTTATATATGTTGCATATTTGTACTAAAAAGTAATAAGCATAGGCCATTGAGTCGCGTAACCAGGTAAAAATGCTTTCTACCAAGCCCGATGACCTCAGTTCAGTCCCTGAAACCCACATATGGAAGTAAAAAACCAATTCCTGAAAGTCGTCCTCAGACTTCCATATGAGTGCCGTGAAGTGCACATATATATGTGCACACACAAAAAAAAAACTAAAAATGTTCAAATGTATAATAATCTCAAAAGTAGAATCCAACTTTATAGCTATCATATCAGTCAGTCACTCGTCTGTTTTTTAATTTAATGTATTAATTGTACAAGCAATGTATAATTACATTATTTTACATGTATATGACATACCTTGCATTGTCAAACATATATAATGTACTTTGATCATTCATTCCATCTGCTTCTTCTCCTTCTGGCTTCCTTCTCCTTCTCCCAGATCTTTTTTTTTTTTCTTTCTTTTCACTTCCAAATTAAAAGAAGCAGTCAATTTAGATCAGAATCAAAATCACTTTTCATGTTACATACAAAACACACTTTTAAAATAAACTCATTCCGAAATGCTGAAAATAAGAGTAGATAAAGGAAAAGTACAACCAAACAAAGAGAACTACAAAATAAACATCAAACAAAATAAATTCCGGTCCAAAAGCACCACAGGAGGAAAAAAAAATACACCTTATAACACGTACATGTACAACTCCCAGTGAAGACAGTCATTTTTATAAATATCCAAATAGTCAGGATGGGGCTTTAATACAGGAACAGTACTAAAGATCTTCATTTTCTAGTACAATCTGAGTCAGACAGATAAAGACTGAGGCGATAGCTAAACTGTGGAACAACCTAGGTGTCCAACAGCAGGGGAAGACATGGAAAACGCAGCAGAGGCCCAATTAAGACTTTTCAGCCAAAAAGTTAGGCTGTCAGGCTGTTTGTTGGAAAATAGATGCAACTGAAGACAGTCATGTTAACTAAATGAAGCCAATCTCAAAAAGGCTTTCTCTCATTATATATAGTCACATAAAATCATGTGTGTATGTGTATGAAATTAGAAGTGAAAATGTCTAGGGGCAAACAGTGGTGTAGAGGAGCAGAATGGAGGGCAGAAGGAAGGGATATGGTAGAACATGCTTAGTATATGTGAGTTTTTCTTATTTTACATGGTATTTATATGTGCTTACGAGTATAGGTGTTTCACCTACATGTATCTGTGCATGTCTGGTGCCTGCAGATGCTAGAAGAGAACGTTAGATCCCCTGGAACTGGAGTTACAGATGGCTGTGAGCTTCCATGTGGGTACTAAGGATCAAACCTGGGTCTTCTGAGTGATCAACCAGTGCTCTTAAGCCCCAAGCTGTCTCTCCAGCCCTGGATGTTTTAAATGAATAAATACTCACTTGCAATCAGTTAGTAAAGTGTTTGCCACACAAGCATGAGTACTTGAATTTAGATCAGCATCGCCCAGGCAGAAAGGCTGGGCCTGTCACTGTTCACCTCTAGCCCCAGCACCGGGCAGGCGGAGACAGGAAGATCCATCCCTAGGACTTATTGGTCAGCCAGAAGCCAAACTAGTGAGCTCTGGGTTCAGTGAGAGAGTCTGTCTTAAAACATAAAATGGAAAAGCCACTGAGGAAGGCACCCAACACTCTGGCCTCCACACACCTGTGCACACACATACACATGCACCCAAATGTAATTGTACACATATACACAAACACGTAAGCAAGCACACAACAACATTCCAACATAAATAAATAAGCTAGAACCTCCTCATTTACAGAGGAAAAAATAATAAATAAGGCTCGTGGTGCATGTCTGTAATGCTAGAACTCAGAAGGCTGAGGCAGGAGGATTTTTGAACTTCACGCCAGCTTGGACTACATAGCAAGACCTTGTTTTGTTTTGTTCTGTTTCTAAAGACAAAACCAAAAAAAAAAGTTAAGTGTGCTTGGTTTTGAAATTGGTGTCTAGAGAAATGACATAGATGTATCAAAGCATGTCCTCTGAAAACTAAGAAAATAATAATCCATTTTAAAAGCTTAGAACAAGGAAAGAATTGTAGCATGAAAAAGGAAGAAATGAGAAAAAAAAAAAAAGCCGGGCGGTGGTGGCGCACGCCTTTAATCCCAGCACTTGGGAGGCAGAGGCAGGCAGATTTCTGAGTTCAAGACCAGCCTGGACTACAGAGTGAGTTCCAAGACAGCCAGGGCTACACAGAGAAACCCTGTCTTGAAAAACCAAAAAAGAAAGAAAGAAAGAGAGAGAGAGAGAAAGAAAGAAAGAGAAAGAAAGAAAGAAAGAAAGAAAGAGAAAGAAAGAAAGAAAGAAAGAGAGAGAGAGAGAGAGAGAGAGAGAGAGAGAGAGAGAGAGGAAGGAAGGAAGGAAGAAAGAAAGAAAGAAAGAAAGAAAGAAAGAAAGAAAGAAAGAAAGAAAGAAAGAGAAAGGAAGAA
>NW_021620828.1:339059-343400 GCF_004785775.1 Grammomys surdaster
GAAGGAAGGAAGGAAGGAAGGAAGGAAGAAGGAAGGAAGGAAGGAAGGAAGGAAGGAAGGAAGGAAGGAAGGAAGGAAGGAAGGAAGGAAAAGAAAGAGAGAAAAGGAAGAAATGACCACGGAAAAAATTTAAAAGCTTTTTTTTTCTTAAATATGAGACTACATACTTAGCGCAAACTCTATAGTCCCAGGTCGAGTAGCCTAGTAAATGCACTCTGACACTGTTGGCAGACGTTAAGACCAACATCTGCCAGGCAGACAAGAGAAGGGTTGGGCAAAGAGAAGCTCGACTACAAGGAAATAACAGCAAAGGTTACAGGGGAAGGACAGCATCCGGATAACCTGTCTTTAGGCCATAGGTCACCAAACCATGCAGTCGTAAGTAGAACACTGCATGCAGAAACACTGGAGGTTGAGCTAGCACCATGCCTGCTTGAGGGCCGTGACTATCTCTACAGCACGCAGACAAGAATGGATAAGTGCTGACTAAAGGGACTGGCTGTTAGCAAAGACAACTGGCTGATTGCTAACCACCCACGCTCCTCACCATGGTCAAGCAGCTGAACTACAATTCCCAGCTTCCTTTACTGTTAAAATGTCCATGGTGTTAGTATTATCTAGTGGACTGTAAGAAGAATGGTAAATGTTATTCCTAGGCCTTCCTTTTGAAACCCTCCTAGATGCCATCCTCTGACTTCGGTCCTTCCCCAACTGGGCATGTCACTGTACACCTGTAGCCCTAGCACTTGGCAGGCAGAAACAGGAAGAGTCCTTGTACTTACTAGTCAGCCAGAAGCCTGACTGGTGAGCTCTGGGTTCAGTGAGAGATCCTGTATCAAAAAGCCTTTGGAAGTCTTGGATTGAGAACAACAGAGGCACCAGATAGAGATAACCTGGGTTTCTAATTCATAACTGATCACTTCAAACTCAATGGTGTTACCAGAAGCTTGCCGCTACCTGAAACTCCATTTCCTCATATCCACGGTCCCTTATCTGAAACTCTTGGGGCCAAGTATAATTTAGTATTTAGAAATTGGGGGACTTCAATACGGCAATACAGTAGGTGTAACATATATCAGTGCATGCTAGTTACATATGATCCCCAGAAGGGTTTGGAGCAGCACCCTAAAATCAAACATGCTAATTCTCCTTCAGCAACATTACTCAGTAGAGTCTCACCACTACAAACAGCCTCAACAGCGGTTCAGGGAAGGCATTCCCTCAGATGAATTTTGGAATCAAAATCAATTGCATGTTTAACAAGTGCTGACTTAAAACATGTACGGCTTTGGTTTTCAGAGTGGTGTTGGGACACCCTGGTCACTATGAAACTAAACTCTACCAAGAGGTTGGTGTGACTGATTATTCACAGGCCACTAGTTTATGAATGGCTGAATGTTCACAGCCCACTAATTTATGAATGGCTGACTGAATACTCACAACCCACTAGATTATGAATGGCTGGCTGAATGTTCACAACCCACTAGATTATGAATGGCAGCAGAAGTAAGGAGAAATAGCTCAGCTCTGTGCCAGCATACACTGGCAGTCTCTGCAGCAGTCCACCTTCTGGTTCCTAGTGTCAGGCTCTACCAGTGCTGTAGCATTTCCTCTTGAGCTGAAACATTCCTTCCTGACAGGACGAGAGAAGCCAGAGCATCTCACCAGCATCTGGAAGCTCAGACAGTTTCAACATCCGCAAGGCCAGGCCCTAAATCATATAAGCAATACAACTGAGGAGAAGCAGAGGCTCTCCTGCTGGCTGAAATGCCACCAACTTTGTAGGGAGTTTCAGGGGCATAGTCTACATGCTGGGGGTGGGTTGTTGGTAACAAAGCTACCTTTGAATCACCCGTCCTAATTGGAGCTTCTAAAAGTAATTCCAGTAAACTCACTGGTTCAAAAGTAGACTCCAATGGAGTTGTTTCTTCTGTCTGTGGCCAGTGCTCTATCTGGGGTGAGTGGACATTTGTTCACGTCTCCCCAGGAAAAGTCACATGACAGACAGTGACTCTAATGAAACTCTAATGAAAGGTTTATCCCACCAAGAGCTTGGTGTAGCTTTACAACCTGCCACTTTCTAGATTCCTGTATCTGGGGAGACATAAAAGAAATGTCTATTCACTCCAAATAAGGAGAAAGTGTACATGTCAAAGAAAGATTCCCCCAAGCCCTGCTTGACGTCTGAATGACTGTACTAACGTCACTTACAGGAATATGGGTAAGATGGTCAGCTGTACTACGGAGAAGGTTCATCCAGTCAATTTTGTATCTCTTAACACAATTTAGATTATTAGAATTGGAAATGGTGATGGGATTCTATGGGAGTGCCTTCTGACACTTTGTCTCCTTTCCAATTGAAAACTTTAACGGCTGCATCAGCGAGGTAGGTGGTGCATGCCTGAAGTCCCAGAATTTAGGAGGTAGAAGCAAAAGGATCAAGAGTTCATGGTTATTCGCGTGAGTTTAAAAACTAGCCTATGCTACTTAAGAACCTATCTCAAGGGAAAAGCAAATTTCCTCCACATAATAGGCTCTGCAAGCCCTCAGCACTTTGCTTGTCTACACTAGAGTCTACTGACCTGTCGACAGCCACTTCGTCAGCTCTCTATTGCCTTAGCAAATGCCTGAGATAATCTACTGTAGGAGAAAGGCCTGGGGCAAGGAAGCTTAGTAAGTGTCACTGGGACAGGAGTTTATGCAGGAACCAGCTCCATGGGGACAGATGGCCTGAACAGCCCAGGTCTACCTTGGGCCTGGTACTCTGGCAGTGTAGTCCTGCTGTGGTCTGAAAGTTGTCACTGCTGTGCCTTCTTCTGCACTTACTTCCCGTCCCCACAGTGGTGTGGAAGGAGGGTGACCTACCAACAAATGAAAGGTATCCTCTGGTTGGCTATTGTCTCTGTGAATAGTCTCTTCCCCCAAAGCCAGCCTCATTTCGACCCACAGAAAAAGGAGAAAAATACTGATGAGGGAGGTGGAATAAGGGGTTGGAAAAACTGAGGTCATGTCTTAGAACCTGAAAATTAAAACAGAGACTTCCTTATCCTTATCGACTAGAAGCCACAGCCAGGAGGCATGGCCTTTTTCCCTTTCTCTCTCTCTCTCTCTCTCTCTCTCTCTCTCTCTCTCTCTCTCTCTCTCTCTCTCTCTCTCCCCCCCCTTTCTCTCTGCCAGCTCCAGCACCAGTATATCCCAGAGTCTCCTTCCCCCACTCCTTCTACCCACCATCTCTAAATTTAGAGCTTCGTCTGTCCTTTTCTTGTAGGATGAGGGTATTTTCAGTACTCTCAGGATGATGTTGCAAGAGAGGCACCAGCACCGAATAACTCCAGTATCGAAGAGATAGATAAAACAGCTCCTCCCTGCCGATGCCAGGGGCTTACCCATCACCCTGTGACGACCTCCCCTTCCCATGCCTTCTTCCCTCTCAGAAAGCAGCTGGAGGGAAAAAGCTGTGAGCCTCTGCAAGCCACTGAGTGGAGTGGATTCAGGACATTGGTAGCCATGGTGGAACGGCAGGGGCACCCATCCATTCTCACAGGGCATACTTACAGACATGCCCAGGAAATACCCAAGGGTTTGAAGGATCTAAAGGGTGCTCACACGGCCTAGAAGAACCCCACATTGTGACTGGTCTTGGACTTTTAATGCATCAACTTAGGAGAGCCCCTGAAAGGAACCTGATATCTTCCACTGCTCCTCAAAGAATGGGAGTGGACATGTTCTTGACCTTCCCAACAAAGCCCCCGCCCCCCCAGGTGAGGGCTGA
Organism: Grammomys surdaster; assembly: GCF_004785775.1. Taxonomy (NCBI): domain Eukaryota; kingdom Metazoa; phylum Chordata; class Mammalia; order Rodentia; family Muridae; genus Grammomys; species Grammomys surdaster. The sequence goes on from NW_021620828.1 coordinate 342,832, forward strand.
TGGGCTAATAGAAATTCTAAGCGTTACTGATGAGCCCAAAAGCTGCAAGGTGGATCTACACACACCTCCACTGAACTCACATCCATCCTCCCTGATGACACTGAGGCAGGTTCCAGGGCTCTGGTTTGGTGACATGAAGAAAGACATAGTGTGTTTTTGAACTGCCAGTTGACACACTTGCCTCTACAATGTGGCCTCCCAGGAGCTCAGCACTTCATCGTGGATTAAGCTAATTAATTTTCCCAGCCAAGAGTGGACTTCAGAGGGACAGAGCCTCCCACTGCAGGGGGGGGGGAAATGAGTGGGGCCGAGGGAAACGTGTGTGCTACGTCTAATTAAATTGAGACTAGTTGAACTTGAAACCCAGCCAAACCTGAGGTCCTGGGGCTTTGCCAGCTTCTGTAAGGGAGGCTAAGGAATGTTCTAGGAGATCTTGAGCAAGAAAGTAAAGACTCATTTGGACTCTTGCCTGCTGCCCTTTCCCTACCTAGATCATTGAAGTTGCCACCTTACCTAATTCTGCTCTCTCTCTCTCTCTCTCTCTCTCTCTCTCTCTCTCTCTCTCTCTC